>NC_048427.1:20638125-20680765 GCF_013103735.1 Etheostoma cragini | reverse complement strand
ACACACACACACACACACACACACACACACACACACACACACACACACACACACAGGGTTCAGCTTTCATGCTCTACATCCCACACAGTCAAGCTGTAAATACCGTCCCATTTCCCCACAATAACGAAGCCTTAACAAAAATCCTCCAGAGAGACGCAGGGACACGAGGAGCCTTTGCAGCCTTAGTAAAGCAGAGCACGCCCATATCCTGGAAAGGATCAAGATTAACCTTGGGTGCTCACCAACAAATCAAGAGCATTATGCCAACATGCTACAACTGAAACTAAAAATACCGTAACTACGGTAGAGTCAAAGAGGCGACTTTTTACATTTGTCTTCACTGAGGGCAGAATGGGTTCAGCTACAGATAGACAGAAACAAGCAAGACAACTTACGAGGCTCTTCTTCCTGAGGAAGATCCCTTCTCCCATCTTCAGCACCATGATAGCTCTGCTCTGCTTCACTGCTGTATTACTGCTGCTGGGCTACAAGGGCAATATCCAACGACAGCCGCGCTACGTGACGTGAATCATTACATTCCAGAAATTACTTTTCTAGACGTGAATAAAGTCCTAACTGGAGCCTGCTGATGTCTAGTGTTGGGAGGGAGCTGGAGATGCTGAAAACCTCACCCTAAATTTCCCCTCGTCACTGGGCTGCAGACAACAGAGCCCGGCGTCACCGCACACTGCCAGCAGGACTTTAATTCAAAAGCACCAAGTCTGGGTGGCTCTCTGGCAGGGACTGAGCCTCATTCAGTTCAACTCGGTTCAGCAGCTGGCTGGGAAACTATGCAACAAAACCCTGACTACAGAGGGAAGGGGGAGGAGGGCCAGACATAGTGGGCTGGGGGGCTCTTTTGATGCGAGGAACAATGCCAACCTGGCCTGCACAACCCTGTTCATGCTATTTTTCCCATTTCCCACTACTATGA
Source organism: Etheostoma cragini (assembly GCF_013103735.1). Classification (NCBI taxonomy): domain Eukaryota; kingdom Metazoa; phylum Chordata; class Actinopteri; order Perciformes; family Percidae; genus Etheostoma; species Etheostoma cragini. The sequence continues at coordinate 20,679,831 of NC_048427.1, read as the reverse complement.
GCTTAGCATGGAAGCAATGATGTAGAGATGTATAGTAGGGCTGGGCGATGTCTACCAAATTAGCATTAAAAATGTAACAACTGATATTAGTTAATTATATTTGATATAATATAATATTCAGGCATCTTATTCCCAGTGTGTTTATGATGCACGTCTGTATTGGCCTATCTAGGGCTGGGTATCAGTTTCTCACAAACAATTATTAATTTTTTCTCTTTATTACGAAAATCTTTTTTCCAGCTCCTCCTAGGCGCACCGTCTTGGTGGTAAAATAAAGTCTTTCCTGCGTGTTGCTACAACGTGTAAATTTAGACAGCCAATCACAAGCTTTATTCGATCTCGATAGAAGCATGCTGCTTGTGTATTGACATTGTTGAGATTCTCGAGTTAGGTACTGAAATTGGGTATTAAATGATGAGGCATTTTTTGATACTAAGGAGGTAATTCGGTCTGTGCCTGAATATTGTCGTATTTTGCAGAGGCGCAGTGGCAATTGGGAGAGTTGGTTGTTTTGTTGTAAACACATCTGCTATTTTAAGAGCAAGTCAATTCATGCTTGTTGTTCCCTGGAAAGAGAACCACAAAAAACTGATGCTAGGAGACACTGCCAGGAGACATAGCTAAACACTCTCTTCAGGGCAGTCTCTCGTTGGCCCTATCCGTTCAGTAAACAACTCTCTGGTGGCCGGGTTGGTTCAGCGGTAGAGCAGGCGCACACGTAACCCCCTGTACAGGGGTTTGAATCTGAACTGTGACGATTTCCTGCATGTCTTCCCTCTACCCCCTTTCTCACCTGGCTGTCCTGTCAAAAATTAAAAATGTGGAAAAGCCACAAAAATATCTTTAAAAAAAGAAGTAAACAACTCTCTGCCTCAGGGACAGTTGGATAGCATAGGCCCGTGCCGCACTCACCTGCTTCTTATCTTGCTGTTCCATGGCAACCGTAACCACTCAACATGCTCTGCTCCTCAACCAGCCAAAACCACCTGCCAGAGCCCCTTCAGTGCCGCCCGGCAATGTCTAAATCTGGACACGGCACACTGGAGGCCCTCGGCCCGATCCCTCTCGGCCCACTGGCTGTAGAAGCTGCAGATGAAGTAATTCAGATTTGGACGGAGGAAAATGGAAAAGGCAGACGGGTGCAGCCTTGGTCCTCCACCTGGCAACACCTCCTGTCCCACCTCCTCTGCCAGTGTGACAGCAGGCACGCCCACACCTGCAGGGACCGGCAGAGAGAAGCAGGGAACTGTGGGGGTTTTGTTTGGAGGGTTAATTTTTGCTCGGGTGCTGCACAGGGATCCTCTCCATAACATTCATGTAGAGGCCTGTGGAAAAATGACAAATCACAACAGGTCTGCATCAAGTACTGCAACTGGAATGCTACCTACAGTGACCTCGGGGTTTCTCCCAGAAAAGTTGTTTAGCCTGGCGGCAAGTGTCTTTTTTTTCTTTTTCTTCTGGATAGTCAGGCTGATGGCAGCGTTATTGTAGAGCCCAATAGTTTCACAGATTACAGAGTCATTGGTGAAACTGTAAAACTGAGAATTCAAAATAAAGCTTGAGCTAAAAGCTAACCGGAGATTTTAAAATATGACTGTCCAAGTTGTTTTGCCTGAAGAAGACCCAGAAGGGTCGAAACTTTACAGCACAATAAACGGACGGGAGAATTCTTTTAAATTCTTTTAAAGTATGTTCGAGTTGGTTGCCCAGATAGCTCAGTTGGTTGAGCGTGCGCCCATATATAGGTTTACTCCTCAACAAAGCGGGCCATGGTTCAACTCCGACCTGCAGCCCTTTGCTGTCATTCCTCCTCTCTCTCCCTTTCATGTCTTCAGCCGTCCTGTCAACTAAAGGCCTAAAATGCCCCAAAAAAGGTTTCCAAGAAACGTCTTAAAATACTTTTTTTGTATTCCCAGTGGCTTAGGCTGAATCCAGTTCCTCCATCTTACCCCTACGCCTTGGCCATTGAAACCAAGAGGTGAGGGCTAGGGGTGAAAACATACCCCTATAAAATGGGACACCACTTGGTTACATCACCATACGGTATTGATCACAAACTTCCAAGATGCCGTCTCTGTCTGTTGATTGCGTGGGTTTTGACAACAGTGTCATATGCATTACACACTTAATATTCCCTTTGGTGGTGCAGAGGCACTGGTGGGGGCACTGTAGGCCCGATGCATAGAGCTAGATTTGTTTCTTTATTACATGTGAGAAAATAAACGATCTGAGAGGAGAAAAAAAAATGTCATACCAATAGAAAGAACCAATACAATTTAGACAAAAAAAAAAAAGAATAAATTTGAAATTTTTTAAATTTCTGGAGAAAAAAAAATCTCTCTCAAAATACTTTTTTAAACTCTCAAATATATACTTTTTGCTGTCCATGTGAAAAATGTCTCTCGAAAAAAATGTTTCTCTTAAAACCTTTTTCTTCTCGCTCTCAAAACATAAGTCTTTGCTCTCGATGCAATTTTTTCTCTCGTCTCATGATGTAAAAATAACGTCACGGGAGTCCGTGTTGTCTTGGGAGTCCATCTGAATCATTACACCATTGTCCCCGATAGATGCACCGCCATAGTTGAGTGCGAAAGCTAGCGTTAGCTAACTAGCAATTAGCCCGCTTCTAAAGAAATACCTTTTAATTATCTCAACACGTTTTAACAGTCAAACTGAAACACTGGTGGTGAGCTCCAGGTCCTGCATCCGCAGACGGACCGCCATCAGTGGATAGAACGGGTGCAAAGTTCTGCATCTCTGCCGAGACTTGCATCCACAAGGGACAATAATAATTTTACAGGGCAAAGCAGCTACTGTTTAAGAGCTAGGCTATATACATTTCTTTGTCATGTTCATCAATAGGCTTCTTTGCACCAGTTTAAATAAATAGGGTATTACAGGGCTGTGAGATGTTTCAATGGTGTCCATTTTGACACTGGATATTACAGTTGCCGGACACAAACATGTCTCTCTGGGAGGCCATATAGATTATAAGTTAAGAACGTTTAGGGACATCAATGTTTCATTATCATTTCCTTGCTACCTGGATGCAATTCTTGGCTGCAGTGAGGGTTAAAAGATGCATTATTTAGCAGAAATTATTCTTGCTGCCCAAGCGGTTGCAATTTTTAGCAAGGATGCAAAATGGGGTACAACATTAGCAAACCAAGGTGTGTTGATGGCCGGGGAATGGGTCGCTGCTATCGGGTGTAAGGGCTGGTTGGTTAGTTTGCTATAAAATTATTATATATATATATAAAATATCTCGAATATTATTATATTTTGCTCCTGGTATGACAACTTTTTCTCTCAGATATATTTTTTTCTCTCATAACATTTATTTTCCTAACAGTGTGATAACTTTTTCTATCAAACATTTATTTTCTAACATGTAATAAAGAAACAAATCTAGCTCCATATGATGGGCCATCAGGCTTGCAGTACAGTGGGGGTAACCTCGGATCTACATTCAACTACATTGTAATATTAAGACATTGGTTGTGAAATACCATCATTGCTGGCGGGCTTTACTATTTCCACCTTAATTGAAGCTGCTTAGTTAGCTTCAATGCTGCCATATTGTGAAGTGTTGGGGCTATAGCGCGACCCCACAGATGTTAGCATAATAGCTCTATTATAGCTCTATTTTAGCTCTATGATAGCTCTATTAAAGCTCTATTGTAGCTATATTATGCCTGCAGACCAACTGCTCTCACTCTGACCACTAAGCAGCTTCGTCTGACAAAAACCTGCTGAACTCGAGAGTCAGCAGTCTCCATTGGCAAAGAAGTGACAGTGCTCAGCCAAACTGAAGAGAAACAACAGCCAGACAGACTGGAAGGTGAGAATGTACTGACTAAGTTAGACTGTTCGAGTAAAGTCAAACACTAAACCAGTCGTACTGACGGGTCAGACGTGTAGGTAATGCAAGCACAGTCCAACAGGATTCAAGTCCAAGTAACATAGGTCTACTACTAGCTAAATTTAGCAAGCTAATCCACGTCAGCCGAGCTCAATGGTTTTAAATTGCTTTGTTTTCCTCCCTACATGCCGCTTGGAAATAAAATAAAAGTCACAGTGCTGAAATAAAGAGTAGAAATCGCCTTAAACACGTCAACTTTAAATGAATAACGTTATAGCTGATATATCAGGCAGGGGTTACATGTGGAAATGTCGCATTCTACTATAAAAAATATTAAAGCATTAGCTAGCTAGATCAAAAATAACTCATTTTCAAACTACTGCCCATTAATTACGTTGTTTTTTTTGGACCGACGCAGGGAAATAATAAGAGAAGCAATGGCTGGCACTAGTGCTGCTAACATTACGTCCTCTTCCATAGCTAGCTAGCTAGATGTCAAAAACACAGCTATGCTAACGTTAACACAGTAGAAGCTTCGACCAAACTGGACTAACACTGTTGCAATATTATAAAGAACACAGCCGCGTCGAATTTGAAGTATTAATTCGTCTGCAAACTCACCTCGTAATTGTTTAGGTCGTTATTGCTATCCTTTTAGAAAATTGGGTTTTTCTTTCGAATACATGTACTTCTGAGCAGTTTACTGTAAAGCAGCAACAGCAGCCATGTTGGGGATCTGCCTGGAAGAAGTGTGTCGTAATTGGACGGTGCTAGAGTACTCTGTCCTCTGATTGGCTGAGACTAGAGTGGGCGAAGCTATATTTCACTAAGATTGTTTATGGTTCTGTTTTGAAATAGGAAACTTCATATCTTTACTGTAGCTAGCTATCAATTAATGACCCTCCGTCCTTGGAGACAAAAACTCAATAATTATATAATAAAATAATGTAGTAGCTATAATCACAACTATTAAAAATGTTGTTACCTGCCACAGCCACTACGTTTTCACCTATGACTGTATTATTGTAGCACAACTATTTGCAAATGTGTGTGGGGAGACTGTCTCCATGGGATTTGCAAATGTGTAGACAAATCTGCATATGCGTACATAGATCTGTGAAAGCATAGACATACAGTGCATAGATCTGTGAAAGCATAGACATACAGTACATCTTTGAATGTGAAGACAAATCTGTAAATGTGTACATGCAGTGGGTCTGTGAGTGTGTAGAAATCTTTGTAAATGCGTATACTTATCATGGAGGGAAATGTCTAAGTTAACTAGGACTCCCATGGTGCACTTAGACATGAAACATCCAATCGCTCAGTTTAAAATTCTGACATGAGTTAGTTAGTGAGAACAGAGTGGTCAACTGCACGAGATTAAGTCAATAATGTCTTCTACTTGACGGTAACCAATGACTCATATTGGGCAGTCAAGTCTAAAATTAAAGGTATGTCTATATATCTAACATTGTCCCTCCAACTGTCCATACAAACAAAATACACTCATGAGACTAAATTAATCAACATATTTTTAATGCTTATAAAGTATTCACATATTACATGACATCATAACGACAATATCTTTCAATAATGATAAACAAATTTAAGATTTCAGGAATTATGTCAAAGAATTTGAATGTCATTTGAGGGCATCGGTTTATTGATACAACAATTGCTGAGGAACTGTAATCCCTCCTGCATTCATTCTTTAATCAGAGTAGTAGTGCTGTCAATAACTTTCCTCTCAGATAACATCATTGTGCTTGAGAGCAATTGAGGATTGTGTGTTCATATTGTGTTTTTATCCAGTCCATTTCATCAATGACACACTGTTTATGAAGTTACACAGGAAGAAGATGGAAAGCTAAATAAAAACAAGGGTAAACACAAAAGTCAGTTACTGATGCCAGTGATTAACAAAAGCTCTCAATACTGTGTGTGTGTGTGTGTGTGTGTGTGTGTGTGTGTGTGTGTGTGTGTGTGTGTGTGTGTGTGTGTGTGTGTGTATATGTGTGTATATGTGTGTATGTGTGTATGTGTGTGTATGTGTGTATGTGTGTGTGTATGTCTGTATGTGTACGTCTGTGAGTATGCGTGTGTCTGTCTGTCTGTATGTCTGTGTGTGTGTGTGTGTGTGTGTGTGTGTGTGTGTGTCTCTCTCTCTACAAGTGATTAGAAATGGAGCTGGTGACTGATGGTCGGATCAACTCTTCCATTATCAGAGCGAGGATGTGGCACAGCTCCTTAGCCTGGAAGAGACACATCAACACATAACATCAGAAAGGACTGCGTTCATCTCCAGGATTATTGATCAACCCGGTCTCACAGCAGTTCCTGATACGGTCACGTTATTTTTAATCTATTGATTCATGTACACGGACACGTTCATCTTGTTTTTTCGTGCAACGGGACACGACCCATCATTGACATAACACATTCCCTAGCCCCTTACCCTAACCCTCCCAACTAAATGCCAAACCTTAACCCTTACCCTAACCTAATTCTAACCCTAGTCCTAAAACCAAGTCTTGACCCTTAAAAAATCCTCACATGCACGCACGCACGCACACACACAATGCTACAGAGAAATTAGGAACAGCATTAATATTTGGATCACATCATTATGAGACTTTCTCTACTTTCATGGTGTGAATCCAGATTTGTAGCCAAAAGTCCAAAAGACTGTAGGATTGTAAGAAAAGAACCTCCGAATCGACAGCACTACACACCATGAATACTGGAAGTTGCTACCTGTTTGAGATGCAGCGTGACTGTTTTGGGTCGGCTTGGGTTGCCATAGTTGATGTCCACAGCTGGCACTTTGCTTTGTTTCTTGGGACGGAGGGTGCGCATGGACTGCACGTCCACCAGAGGAATCACAAACACTCGCTCCTGCAGAACAAAGACTTGCACTATTATGCTACTTGTTACTTCAGATTGAATAGTTTACATATTTCCTTTTGTTAAATATACTATCTTTGTAGCTTGTAAAATCCATTATACACTTGTATATACATGTATACTCTTTTTCATCCTCTAAGTGTATTCTGGCATTTTTATCTTTGCTATCTTATTTTATTTATTTATTTATTTATTATTTATAGTATATTTCTAGTAGATGTTGCTTTTAGACAACCTGATAAGACTTATTTCTTAATGAAAATCCTGGAAAAATGTTAAATAGACAGGATAGAAAAACGGACAAAAAATACTTTTTAAGGGGCATGAATTCCAACTCTTTTAAAGGTCCATTATGTAATATATGTACTGATGATGTAAAAATACATCATCAGATATTAAGGAAACAAGTACAAATACTATCTTTTCTGACAACAAAGCTAATGCCAGGATTTTCTCCTGTTAAAATTTCCGTTCCATGATGGAATTTCTGTTTGTGTTTAGGTCTGTGTTGGTATCAACCGGCCAGTTTGAGAGCCAGGCCGGGTTGCCAGATACTGTATACACCTGTAAAAATGTAAAGCCAGCACGCTGCAGCTGTAACGTTCATACAGCCGTGAAAGCAGCAAACAAATGAACGGGATCAACAGAGATAGACTCTAAATGACCTAATGTTGCATGTTTTTAACAGTTGCTTGACCAGAGACGTAACAACCCAAAAATGGTGCAACAAAGAATGGCGGGACATTGTGAACAAACTTAAATGTCACTGAAATATATAACAAACAGATAAATGACACTAACATCCTTAAAGAGGTACATTCCTGCAAAAAAAATGCATACCTTATAATAATGAATTACCTTACCAATTAATTAATAATATCAGTTTGAAAAAATGTCCACCAATGATGTCTATAGCAATGTTGTCCAAAAAGTGACCTGATCAAACCAGAGTGGACCCAGTCACACAGATTTAAACATGGACCAGGTATGACTCCATAAAAATAATCTCCAATATTGATAAAAAAGAACATATTACATACACAGACATTAAAGTAGTGATTGGTACGAGTGTTTGAGTGCTATGGCTGCTGAAAGTACCTGTGTTTTTGGGTGAAGGAACAGCACCCCCTCCTGGCTGATGCTGACCATGCATGGGGAGGGAAAGCCCCGCTGGCTCACCTTCTGGGCCAAGAAAGTACTGGAGCCAAACAGAGGCAGGGTGCTCAGAAACTCTGAAAGACAGAGTATGCAGACAAATATAATGATCATCAGGAGGAGAGGAGAGGAGAGGAGAGGAGAGGAGAGGAGAGGAGAGGAGAGGAGACGAGCTACCCACCAATGAATTGTATTTTGGCGTCCTGAGGGCTCAGGGTGTGCATGGCAGCTATCTGGCCCAGACAGAAGGAGTGGATCTCTTCATATTTCCTGCTGAGGCCGTCCTGTGAGGGCAGGTACTCCTTCATCTCCGACCTGGTACAGAAACACAATCAGCATTTAGAACACATTAAGAGTCGGCATGTTAGTCAAGTTAAATTAATTAATGCTTTTGAAAAACTAATACAATAACCACTAAAGGAACCAAATCTGAAATAAATATGTATTGAACATGTCTGAAAAGTAATAGGAAGAAGCAGAAACTTATTTAATCCCCCTTATCCACTTCTGTATAGTAAGCATCATGAATGGCTTCATTTTTATATCATATCTTTAACACATTCGTTACAATTTCCTACATTTGTACTGTATGCAGAGAACAGAAGATTGTTGGCCGTGTTTGTGCTAAGGAGATTATCTGGATACTGTGATATGAGTGCACACTGGGAAGAGTTGGTCGGTCAATGCTACCATGTTGTTGGGCGATTTAGTAGTCAGGTTCATTTACATATGTTGGGTTACAATGACTGAGACGGGGGGGTAGACCGGCCTCTGTGCATCCAGAGTGTGTAGAACGACAATAAACTACGTTGAAAATCAGTGACTCAGGCTCTTGAGGGAATCTTTTCTATGTACAGTAGCCACAATGTATTCATGGATTCTAGCTCAGCATTTAACACAGTTATCCTACATCAACTGGTTCAAAGATGGAGTATATTCACATATGTGTTTGTGGGAGGAATCAAAGAAGCCACTGTCTACACATTTGATTGTTTGAGAGTTTAGTCTGTCATTAAGGAATTTGTGTATTTAATACAGTTTGTCAGTGGTACGTTAGTGTTGGATTGATTTCTGTAGAGCTGTCCAGTCTCCCAACATGTTCCGTTTCTAAAGTGATCAGTGTTGTGTTGTGTGGGGGACTCACAGTGAGGGCGGATCCTTCAGGCCCTGAGCCACGTGCTGTAGGGCTGCCAGCTCTGCTATCTGCTGGACGGATGAGGAACCACCTGCAGCAGAAGCAAGCGACAGCCGCCCACTCAGGTAGTCACCCAGGAGCTACACACACACGCACGCACGCACACGCGCACACACACAAAAGTTTTTTAAATATTATAATTTTTAGCGGGGCTGACATTAAATTTCTGTCTAGTGGGGTCTTCAGCCCCACTTAAAAGGGTCTTAAATTGGCCATGTTAACTGTATTGTTGCACATATCATATAGTCTTCTCACTTACAGTTCGGCCTACATAAAGTCCTAAAAAAGTCAGAAGAAAAGTTCCCCAGCCATCAGCGAAAAGAAGTGGCCAAAAGGTCGGAGAAAGTGACAAAAAACGTCGCAAAAGTGACATAAATGTTGGAAGACGTGACTGGCCAAAATTTATTGTGACCCTAAATTGATATGCGGGCCAGATCAAAATCTGCACGGCTTGGTCAATATAGCTCGCTTTACCAGACCTTCCTCCACAGCGCTGCAGAGGAGGGTCTGGCTAGTCCACACAGCATTCTGGGATGGGAGAAAAACACGCTGTGGGTTACTGGCATTTCTTTAAACCAATCATAATATATCGGAATATCCGGGGACAACGGAGCAATCCCGGAAGTGGAGCATCATGGATACATGATTAATAAAATCAAAGATGACATCGCACATATTCAGGAGATTTTGGCTTCACTTTTTGAACAGTGGGAAGAAGTGTAGGCGTGTCTTTAGTTACAGTGTGTGGTTGTCACCTGCTGGTAGTGGAACTCCACATAGAGGTCACTGTTGAAGGACAGAGGGTGTCTCCACATCAGTCTTCTCAGGGACAGGAAGATGGAGCCGTCATCCAGCAGGAAGTCAAACAGATACTCCTCAGCATGGAGGGGACGGATTATCCCATCTGACAGAGGAGGAGCACAGGACACTGATCTATTCATCTGTCTCACTTTCATCATGTTATCATAATAATAATTTAATGTGGCATATAAGAGGTTCCCTCAATTAGTAATGTTCCATATCTGGTGTTTTATGACACTAAAGGAGACAACCAAGCGTGTGATATGACGCTAAAGGAGACAACTAAGCGTGTTATATGACGCTAAAGGAGACGACCAAGCGTGTTATAAGACGCTAAAGGAGACAACCAAGTGTGTTATATGACGCTAAAGGAGACGACCAAGCGTGTTATATGACGCTAAAGGAGACGACCAAGCGTGTTATATGACGCTAAAGGAGACATTTAGCATCAACAAACAACAACACCAAAGGCACCTGACCAAACGTCCGTATTTTACGAGATGGGAGTGAGAATGAGTTGATCAAACGGGGGTAAAGTCAGTCACACACCTTTGTATAACATACGTTGTAATCTTTGTGCTGGACAACTTGGACATATCAAGTCATTTCGAGTCACTTCAATTCAAGTCATCAGATTAAAATCTTAAAATCAGAGTTGAGTCCAGGTTGTGTGCCTCGAGTCCACACCTCTGATAGATAGAGCTTAGTGAGAAAATGCATATTTATGCAATTTGGATGACGTGACCCTTTTTATTTGGCTACTTTACACAAATAAACAAAAATCTTTTTTAGAGTTAGATTTTTTTTGTTGCTTTTATCAGAGTGGAAAAGACATCAAATCTACCTCTGAAAGTAGAAGGAATCCCGTTTACCTCAGGATAAATACTTCCCATATCTATAACTAGCTAAACAAAGCCTTTATGAAAAAAAAGTACCTCCAACAGGTACTTTATTTAGTCTCACTACTAGTGATCTAGTGAATAGTACCAATACTAGTAATCATTACTAGTTAAGCTAATTGTTCTTGTTCTTATTTGTTCTTGTATTTTATCCTATTATTAATCTGATTATTATTTCATGCCTATTGTAAGTATGTTTATTGTATCCTATTAATTCATGTATATTGTATCCTAGTATTTTATTTATATTCCAACCAAACGTGTTCAAACCTACGTGTTTTCTTGCAAACAGCCACACGCCAAGAATCAAACACACACCTTCCACGTACTGTGTTTGTGTCGCATTAGGTCACGGCAGTTTCCTGCGGTGTCGCTACGACAACCAGCTACGCTTGCCTCACGCATGAGACATTACTGAATCTGCAATGGAAAAGGAGGACGGGGCACCGTGGCCGGGCCGGGCCGAGCCGAGCTGGTACCATGAAATGGAAAACGCCAAAACTGTACTTTCTATGTTTATTATATTCTATATTAATGAGAAACACTGTTAGTTTGATTTACCTTCATGTCGGTTGGCGATGATGGAGAACTCTTTGAATTCTGTGAGATTTGAGATGCCCATTTCTTTACAAAACTCTGTTACCGCATCTGCTGCCATCTGGAGGAAAGTACAGAACACAACCACGATGGTATTGATAATAAACAAAAGAACTCTGGATGGTTCATGGATCAGTAGGTATGAATAAATCTTACACTGAAGCTGCGTATCTTGACGGGAAAATCCACTCCCCCTGGCAGCTGGATGGGTAAACGTCGAGATGCTTTGCCAGCCTGCAAGAAAGACAAGACACTCAGAATCGGTTCAGCCGGAAATAATGATGATGGAGTGGGACAGAAATACACCAAGAAAGACAGGTGAACTTGCCAGAATGGCCTCCATCTCCACGTGTGAGGGGATGTTCCGGCGGCCGCCAAAACTGAGAGATCGCTGAAGGTTCTCCTGACACACACACGCCAGCTCTGAGGACACATGCTATGTTACAAAGAGTGGGTGCCCTGAATGACACATCATATACATATCTCTGAATATAGCAGGCATTTTTACATCACATAACAATGACTTTCCCCCTTTTCTGGTCTACATATCCCTGCCTCCGCTGAATTATTTTTATCCCTAGTCGAGACAAAATACGTTTAAACCACATTGTGCTATTTCATTCTGAGATTATTTTCCATTCAATTGGGGAGTTCATGAATACGTGTTTTTACATGGCTGGCAGAGTGGCCATATGTTAGAAGGGGGGATTTACTGCAACCATATTTGGTTATGTTGGGCTTCATACCCCCCCCCCTCACAAATTGCACCCTGGTATAGTGTATGCATTCTCTTGTATTTCTTCTACCTTGGTATGGCTGTGCGAAGTCCTGAGAGATGTCGCGCAGGTGACGCGTGACGAACGGCCGCAGAGTAGCAGAGCAGGGGAAGAAGCCGGTCATCATGTTGAGCAGCCGCCAGCCGAGGGTACAGGTAGCTCTGGGAAGACAACACAACACAGAAAATAACATTTTCAATTATATTTAAACCCTTAAAATGCTAAATTACAGTAACTATTTTACTGTACACTATGCATTACACATTTTTCACAATAGAAGACCATAGGAATATCACGTTTTTCCTGCAAAATGAAGCCAAGTTCTGTAACAAATGTCACACCATTCTGTGGAATGAATGCAGACAGCATGTGTATTTGCACTTTTTTTTTTAATTAGTACTGACTTTTTTGACCACTATGTGGCCAAACTCCACAACAAGCTAAACTAAAATTGAAGGAGCTAAGATGTTAGGTTTGTTTAGCAGGATTAGAGCAACATTACTGTCATGTTGTGTTTCTGGCCACTTTAAGTCCAACGTTCAGTCTTTTGTTTTATCGCTCTTCTGCTCTCTACCAACTGAGACAAATATCTGACATTGTAGCTGCTAAATGGTCTTCTCGGTTCAACAGCTAGCCTCTAACTTTGTCTGTGTGCTGCTTGGTGCTGGGTAGTGTTGGCTACAGACGAGTGCATAGCTTTTGTTTCAACATTGGGTGGGGTGGGGTATTTGAGCATCAAAAAACTCTTTATTTTCAACATCCTCGTAATTTTTTCTGCATCAAGTTGTGGTGAAATTGTCTTTATTTATGTAAAGGAAATTATTACTCTCCGGTACTGTTCAAAACTTTCTGAACAGTCAAAACATCACGTGTGTTTTTTCGTTATTATGTACATCTGAATAACAAATCTGTTAGAGAATGAGACATTGTCAAAGCCAGAACCTCAAAAGTTTAAAACTACATGAATCTATCTTTATTTTTCTCTTCCTGTTAAAGTAGCTCTAAAGTAGACAGTAGTCCTGTTAATACTCAGAAATAACATGTATTAAAAATGTTACCCAAAACCTAAATAATTGACACTCTTACTTGGTCGGGTTGTTAGTGGTTTGCTTGATGACCTGGCAGTAGATTTCATCTCTCAGCAGCTCCTTTTCCTTCCCTAACTGAACACAAGAGAGAAACTCCATTTGTTCGTCACACTCAGTAACCCGCAGAAACTCAAAAGCGCGCTATAAATGCTAGACACACTGTGTGAACTGACCAGTAGGATGTGGCGCATGCAGTCTGACGGGGTGTTATTCTTCTTCATTGGCATGTCACCCATGAACTGCATCAGGTCTGGAGGGACAGATAAATGGGAGGATGAGGGAGGAACAGAATAGCAGTAGCTTTAGTGTGCATTAGTGTGGTTAGTGTGGATGCACTCACTCATGAAGCACTGGACAGATAAATCATTGATTTCAGGATCATTGTACAGAATGAGGGACTCCTGTATGGGAACCTGGATGAACAAAACCCAATGCAGTCAGAGTTGTTTTTATTAAGGAAGTCTAATTGACAACAATTAGAATTATTCTGTTCCAATATAATAATCCAATTACAATTTCAATTTTTGAGTAAGATTTAACCACATTTCTAAATGCATGGGTGCCACTATACTTTTGCTTTCAAATAAAGACAACTTGCACAAAAATATTCTTTGAAAAAAAGAGCGCTCCATGCTCTTATGAAATACATTTATTTTATACATCATTTTAAGGTTTATAAGAAGCTTTAAATGAATAAAAGGGGTCTGGAGGAAAAAGCAAGTGTTCTGAAGATGGTGTGTTCTGCATTAGAGCTAATAGTATCACTAGTATAAAATATTAGATTGGAAAATGATAATTATTTACAGTATGTTCATAGTAAATTGCGGAGGGCCTAATATTGATCCTTGTAGGACACCTTTAAAAAACATTTGGGGACTTGATTTGAAACAACAACAGAGTGAACTCTGCAAGACATATGTTCTCAACCAGTTGTGAGCAGAACCATTTAAACCAATGGACAGCACCTTATTTAAAGAGGTAATATTTATGATGATGTTAGAGGGATTGTACATTCTTACCCCTGTGTGTTGAACTGCCTCTGAAAAATTCCTTCCAGTTGCTGGCAGACCTGTAGTCCCCACTCTTTAATAAACAAATGAAGGTAGTCCAAAAAAAGCCATGAAGAGTTATGAACTTAAACCAAGATAATCAACAACACCACTTAGCTATTATTCTTTTATCCTACCTAAAGTACTTCATGGCAAACTCAGCCATGCCTGAGAAAATCTCCAAGTCCAGGACTGAGCCCTGGAGTGAGCTCTGGACTGATCTCTGAACCGGTCCTGGGGCGGAGGTCTCTCTGCGGGTCGGCCCTGAATCAGTGCTACCCATATGTCTGCTGATGAGACCTGAAGACGGGTCCCTGGGTGGACTGACAGGTCTAGTGCCCCTCATGCTTTTCCTCCTGTCATCTTGTCGTGCAAGGTGTATACAGTGGTAGTCCGGGGCTGCAGATGGCTGGGTGAGGTCCTCTGGGAAGAGACCAGAGCGACCTCCTTTGGAGCCAAAACGCCAGCCTAATGGACGCACACAAACATTTTATTTGATGTGATGATATGAGATTTGGATATGCATTAAACAAAAAACATAATAAGGCATGTTTGACTAAAAACTAGAGTTGGGTTGATTTCACCTGTCTGGTCCAGTGTACGAGGCAAGATTCACCATTTCATCTTGCTCTGCTGCCTTCTGAAATAAAACTCACTGACCCCACCGCCATACACAGACGTGTATAGTTATATGTATTCATGGAAAATTTGCTAGGAAGAAACTACTTTTGCCATGTAAAGTTTAGCTAACTACCTTTATTTAGGGGTTAAAGTTAGCTTTACTGTAGTAAAGCTTAATTTAATGCAGGCTATAGTAACTGGTAACGTTAGATTAGCTCACCAAACTTTTACATAGGAACGGCCTTGCTTTATCTCAATCGGTCCAAAGTAATCCACCCCGACATTTCTGGATGGAGGTAATTCTGGGGTAAATCTTTCTTTAGACAGGTCAGCCATCTTTGATCACACATTTTTCCTTTTGTGACGCTTGCAAAAAGCACAACTTGACAAGATTGTTCTTGCTGCTTCATTGGAGAGTTTGTAATTGGGGATCGTAATTTCTCCCCCCCATGCATCAGCTGTTATATGTGGAAGAAAAATAATAGGATTTTTTAAGTACAGGCTTACATGTCTAATTATAGCTATATTTGAAGTATTATTTAGGCTGGTAAAGCTGTATTCTTTTTTTTTTTTTTCAGAATACACTAAAAACGAATCCTCCTCCTAAGCCAGATTCATTTCAACTCAGGGTGAGACAACACACATCCGGTTTGTCACTTGGGTAATATGAAACCATTCTGAAGTAGGATTTTATAATTAAAGGCTTACATGTCTAATTAAAGCTATATTTTATATTTTTTATATAAAGATATTTTTACTATTTTTCATAATATTCTATAAAGGAATTAAGCGTATTTAGCCAGATAAATTCCAACTCAGCTATATTTGAAATATTTTTCAGGATGGTTGAAGCCATATTATTATCTTTTATCAAGCCAACAAAAGAGGTGATTTGACAAATACAATGCAAAGTGAAACGCCTTAACACTGCAGTTAAAAAGTCATGGCTTGGAGGTGTATTACCTCCACCAAGTGGACTGGAGTCACTACACTCTCAATATGGGCTCTGTCATGTCTCGGCTGAGACAAGTGCAACACCTAGTAGTAAATGTCAGTATATTGGTCCGGTCCAGTGTTTGGCTTGATATTAAACAGGTGTTAAAATATAAACACCAGCTCAAGCCTACTAAAAAATACCATAAACAGATATCTAGCATCCAATTAATGTCCTCACCTGGCTGAAGTCCTTCTATTGGCTGCAGTTTGATGATGTCACCCTTGCTGAATCTGAGCAGACTTTTGTCATCTGTTACAAAGCTCTTCAGGGCAACTACATGGCCTGAGTCCTAGAAAGCAGGGATGAGGGCAATACAGTGTGTTGACTAAAATGATGTCACGTGGCCAAAATATTGTAGAAGAGCATCACACAGAAAGATGATGACGTGATGATTTAAGAGCCAAGAATTACCCTGATGAGCTCCTGGAGGAAGATGCGGATCATGGCAGTGATCTGCGGAGCTCTGGGTGACTGCAGCAACAACTGTTCACTCTTCAGCTCCAGTTCCACGCTGTCTGCACCCTGCAGCTCAACGGACAGCAACTCTGCAAAACTGCATTCATGCACACCTGAGTTAACATTCTGTGCAAGAATCAACCAAAAAGGGACTACATTTACATACAGCCACAAATATTCAAGATTGTACAGCGGCAAAGTGCATGGAAAGGCAGAGTTACTAATTTCCAAGCTAGGTTATTGACAAAAACAGGGCTGTGGTGTTGCAAACGCCGAGGCCGTTCTTTGATCCCAGTCAGATTTACCTGTAGCTTCTGAGCAGACGGAGGTGTTTGGGGTTGATGCCTGATGCTCTGACCATCTTCAGGAGACGAATCCCACGATGAGACACACCCAAGACCTGAGCGTCCCCACTCCCCAACTGAAACAGAGACACAGAAGGGATTGTTATTATATTCCTGCAACTAACTGACCTTAACGCTTGAATCAAGACAGCTGGTATGCCCCTGGGAATATTGTATATGTTATTAAAAACCTTCTTACTTAATAATTCTTAAGAATTTCCAACCTGTTAGCAATTGTGTTCATTATATACAGTGGGGTTTGAAATTTCGGGCACCCCAGTTCTAAGGCTTTTATTTTCCTTTGTAAAACACAGTGAATTGCTTCTATGCTAAACAAATAAGGCAATGCTATGCCATGTCATAAAATAATTAGATATTATAACTATATATAAATAATTATCGCTTTGCCAGACCTTCCTCCACAGCGCTGCAGAGGACGGTCTGGCTATTCCACACAGCATTCTGGGATGGGAGAAAAACAGGCTCTGGTTTAATGACATTTCTTTAAACCAATCACAATCGTCCCGGGTGGCGCTAAGCACCGGACGGAGCAACGGTGCCTCTGCAGAATTGCCTCAGAAAGGACTTGTTTTGGTGGAACATGTGCACGTTTAAAAGAAAGAAAAAAGGGTGATGGACATCCGGCCGAAAATTAGGGCCATCCGGTGGAATTTCGACAGCACCGGAACAATTCCTATAATTAAATGTTGTCGATATAGACATTAAAATGAGATGCTGTACACTCCTCATTATCTCCAACTTTGCCGTGTCTCTTCTTGACGTGCTCACCTTCACAGGGAACAGGCGGGTGAAGTAGTTCTCCCAGTTGTCTCTAGCAGCAATCACAATCCTCTTCTTCATGATGTCGTTCTGGATGGTGCTTATAGTCATTCCCACATTGAAATTTGCTAGAGTACAAATGGGAAAATGGGATGATGTTCAGAAAAGGACTGGGTTAAAATAACTGATCTCCAATTAAAAGCGACCTTTGTTTGAATGAGCTAATATTGATTAATAAAACCCTGTTCTTTTAAAATATGCTTTTTTACCTTGGATGTGGTGAATAAACCCTCTTTTTGGGAGTCAATTCTTATTTTAAATATTAATGACAGGACCAGAACCGGTCCAGGCTCAGGAAAAGGGCAGCAAAAATCTCTGCAGACCCCCCCATATCCTTGTCACAAACTGTGGAGAGACAGCTTCTTCTCCCAGGCAGTCACTCTGTTGAACGCTCAAAATAACCCCCAACCTTACACTGAACCCATTCAAACAACACTGTTCTGCTAATCATCCTCATTTAAGTTTCAATCATACAATTACAAAATTTGTATCATTGCACTGAACCGCCTTGCACTATATTTATATTTAAATCTTAAATCTCAGACTATACTGATATTGCTGGATCAATCCTTTTCTATAATTGTTGTTGTACATTTCTTGTACAATTGTAAATTCTACTGTATTGTTATACTATATACTTAACTATAATTTTTTGTATTTCTTACGGTCCTTTCTGTTTTCATTTCTGAGTGTTATACTTTGAGAGCAAAAAGATTAACCTGCGTCAAATTCCTTGTTTGTTAACACAAAGCTGGCCAATAAAGCTGATTTGGATTAATTAATATATATAAGAAATATTTGAGGCTTGCTTGCTTATTGGTTGTATAATCACTAGCACTAGTTTTCTGAGTATCTCTTTTATATGCAAGCAAAAATGGTACTGCAACTGAAATTCCCCTAACCTAATGGATATCCAATCAAGCTGAAAAAGCAATCGAATCAGGAAATAATTAGCATACAGTGTACATTTCAGTAATGAAAGGCCCTGAAAGCCCACACAGGTGTTCATAGTCCGGCAAATTTTTACGTTAATCTTGATTGTTAAGGATATGCAAGTACTTTCGATTGAAAACCCCCCGACCTGAATCAGTGCTGGCAAATTGGAGTAGCAGCAGCTACCTCTACGAGCTTCCACTGGGCAAAATCAGCAGTTTTCGGGGCAAGTTGTAGAGCCGTCGTGCCTCTTAACAGACACAACACGCCATTAAAATCTCTTTGCAACGTGAACAGGGCCCTTAGGTGACAACAAGATGCGTTTTCCAGTCAGACCTTAGCTGTAGCTAGCTCGCCCTATTAACCCTCCTGCTGTCCTTGGGTCAAATTCGACCCATTTTCAGTTAATTTTTTTTTCTTCGAAATAAGCGCTGAAAATGTCAAGGTAAAAATTATCCAAAGACTTTGAAAAAAAAATAAAAAACTTAAAAAAAGCACCCACAACATTGAAAAAGTGTCAAAAATGTTGTTGTCCCCAGAGCAGACATGGCAGTTTGTGAAATGGCAGCCAGCGTTATGATGATGGGTCAAAACTCTCACCCAGCAGGTCCTTCATCTTCCTCCTCTCCTCTCTGCTGATCCTCACACAGCTGTCAGAGTAGGTGTCCCTCATGATCTACAACACATCACACACTGACAATGTTGACAGTTGGATGTCTCTTGCCTACGATGTACAAGGCAGATAATGAGCAATAATCAGAAGGTACTGTGGATGAATATAACCGGAGCGCTCAGTAAGCTCCAGTACATCAGGTTACACATGACAACACCTGAAGACAACCCACTGACCTGTTCACATAGCAGATTGAGAACGTAGGGCCGGTTGAACATCTCCCTGGGGTAAAACACCTGCACACAAACACATGATACTCAAGGGTACTGACGGGACATTTCACGAAAAGACTCCCCCTGTGTAGTATAAGATGCTGTGTAAATTGTAAAATGTGTGCAGTGTTGTAATGTAACAAAGTACACATATTTCACTGTACTTTAGTAGAATTTTCACGTATCTGTTTTTTACTTCACTACATTTCCCTTAAATCTCGTTACTATACAATTTAATCAGAAGAAATGAGTTACACTGGAAAAAAGAAGATTTGAAAGTTACTTTTCCAGTTGGTGACTTGATGTTTGTTGCCAAGCAAAAAAATAAATAAATACATTGGCCAAAACTAAAGAAGAGAGGAGGATGCATAATAACTGATAGTCTTGCAAAATAAAGCTCCCACACAGATTTTGGCTATTACAATTGTCCATTTGTAAATTCAATGAATTCTGATTAACAGTTCAGCCTAGGGCTGGGCAATATGGAGAAAATTAAATACTGCGATAATGTTGTCCTAATATCTCGATGTCAATATTGTATTATAGGTTTGACAACTGGTCCTTTACAAAATATCTTAACAATGACATTTAAGATATCTTCAGTGATGTGGATATAATGACTAAGGGGGTAAAGGTTAAAATAACAGCAAAGCTAGAACAGTCTGGTAGGATCAGAAAATGACTCACTTGTACTGTAATGTAGCCTTTAAGCCAGGAAAAGACAACACTTAAGCAATTTACAATTTCCAAAATCTAAAACGAGATCTAGTGCAATATTACGATATCAATATAATATCGACATAATGCCCATCCCTAGTTCAGCCCAACCTATCAGGTGTACATATTGTCCTCCAGGTTGTGAACATAAACTGTAGCCTGTCCGTGTAAATCCTGTAAACTACAGCCGGACATTTTTTGCCCAGGGGTCTCTGCATCTGCATACATGCTATAAGAGTGTGAGTGAGTGTGTGTGTGTGTGTGTGTGTGTGTGTGTGTGTGTGTGTGTGTGTGTGTGTGTGTCTTACTTCTTTTCGCAGGAACAGTTTCCCTGGCATGCTGGAGTAAGAGAAGTAAACTCCAGCAGAGAAGCGGTGGAGCTGGGAGCGCACGTCCTCCCCATCTGGCATCATATCTACAGTAAACACATGAAGCTCCTCATATTAGATTAAGTTGGTTTCAATGCTGGTTAGCAGCAATTGTCAGCTAAAATGCATCACATAAGAAGCCTTTCAGTCTTTTACAGGGTGCAATTTGTGGGGGATTTCCCCCTTTCTGGTCTACAGTGGCTCTACATTCAAGGTGGTAATGTTTTGTTATGCATGATCAAAAAAACAACCCCACTTTCACAATTCGTTCCCTGCACATAGACATAAGGTCTAAAAAGAACATTATGAGGGCAACACCCACTGAG
Organism: Etheostoma cragini; assembly: GCF_013103735.1. NCBI lineage: Eukaryota > Metazoa > Chordata > Actinopteri > Perciformes > Percidae > Etheostoma > Etheostoma cragini. The sequence continues at coordinate 20,659,015 of NC_048427.1, read as the reverse complement.
AGACGGGGCGGCCGTGGGAGGCGGGTAGGGGATGTTCTGTAGGATGGGTGCTGGGTGTGGAGGAGGCGGTGGCGACTCTGGAGGAGCAGGCGGAGGTTGCTGGGAGCGCTGCGAGCCAAACAGGTCCTCCAGGGAGCGCTGCTTCTGCTTCATGTTGCTGGAGATGACGCGAGGCCCCCTGGTGGAGGGAGGAGAGGGCCTTGGGGAGGGGGTCCTTGGAGGGGGGGGGGCCTTCTTAGGTGTGACTGGCGGCGGAGCACTCTCCTTTGCAAGCAGTAAGAAGTGGAAGATGTGGCACATGGCATATTCCAGACAGAGATACTCAATAGAAGACAGAATAATAGCAATAACTACAAAAATACCTTTACATTTCTCTAGAATCACAGCTGACCCCCCCCCCCCTCCCCTCTGCCCCTCCTCCACTGGAAGGATTCTCTGCCATGTTTGCAATGCCATTGGCACATGTGTATACTTCCATTTATTATGCCATGTGTAAAAGTACATTAACAACATTTTATATCTGTAATAAAATGATATTGTCCATGTTTTTGGTATCATCTGCTCTCCTGTATCCTGATTCTGTAGATAATGTTAAAATTGTCTATTTTATTTTGAACTACAGTGTATGTGCCCACCGCCCTACATTTCGTTGTGCCTGTACATTGTGTCAATGATAATACCTTTGAGTTGAATTTTATTGAACCGAATTGAATAGAAATGTAAAGGTATTTCTTATTAGATGGAGCAGTTAGACCTTTCCGTGCCTTCCTGACCTGTTGTTGTAGCCCTGGTGCCACGTTTTTGAGTTTGGCCAGAGCTTCATCTTTTGGGTCATTCTTCTTTATAAAATGCCGTGCAGGAGGTCTGTGAACAGGATAAAAGCAGTAAATCCCAGACACATTGTAGAAGTTATTATTTCTAGTGAATGAGGCCATTGTGGGATCCTGGTAGCCTGTGGCGCCATAATATGAGGGGAAGAAATATGTATTTCATGTACAACCCCAGACTACCATGAAAAGGAAAGACTAAGGGCAGAGATCTTCAACAGGGTGTCCGGGACCCCGGATATTTGAGAAAATCAAATATCACAATATTCTTGACCAAATGTTGATATTGCGACAACTCTTGGTGCTTTAACATCGGTACAATAGTCTGGTCCTACCAGACTCTGGTCCATTAGCCTGGTCCTACCAGACTCTGGTCCATTAGCCTGGTCCTACCAGACTCTGGTCCATTAGCCTGGTCCTACCAGACTCTGGTCCATTAGCTTGGTCCTACCAGACTCTGGTCCATCAACCTGGTCCTATCTGCTTGCATCTTTCTCCGCCGCCAGTACGGAACTACAACTCAAACTAGCGCAGAACCGCAACGTCTTCGTTCCAAGATTTGACCGGAGAAAACCCAAGAATAAAAATATCTTAAACCAAGAAGGAGTACTGAAGAAAAATGGAAAATTTCTTGTGATTTCATGTGTTTTATGTAGATTATATATAGAAACTTTGGAGCTACAGGCTTCTCTAACAGATTTGTTGCTGAGATGTACATGATTCTTAAAAAATAACGGAAACCTGTGTAATGTTTTGAATATGCAGACATTTTTGAATAATACAAGAGAATAATAAATTCCTTTACATAACAAAATTAGCACCAAGAATTGTTGCATCAAAACCTTCGCCCTTGCAAGCAGGAAACAGCTGAAGATGTAAGATCAGAAGAAATGTTTGGGGAAGTGTCTAGACCTTGGAGCAGCCCTGGAACTGACCTGACAGGCTCAAAGGGTTCGGGTTCTGGTTGGGGTCGGCTGTTGTACATTTTGATGATTTCCCGGATGTTGGAGGTGGGTTGGGGCTGAGGCTTGGCGAGAGGAGCCGGGGCAGGTGTTGCTTTTGGGGGGTCCACCTCTCTGGCTGGAGGGGTGTGGAGACGCTTCACTATGCGAAATGATAGACAGAAACTACAGCTTAAGCTTTTAGGTCAGTTTAGAAATGTCAGCTGTTGAAAGAGGAATAAAAAAAACTAATCTTCTGGAAATTGATCTTAATGCCTTAACTGAAAAAATTAGACACCCTTCCACCTCTAGGGATTGGCATGGAGAACTTTCCGTAAAATTATCTCTCAATTAAAATCAAACCAGCTATTAAGTTAACAGAAATACAAACATGTCAATCTCTATCTTCCAAATTTCTGCTTTTAAACTCCAAAATCAAGTATAAAAATTCTAAAAAACAAATTTAAAAGTAGTGGTAACAAGTTGGTGTAAGTGGTGTATGTATTGGTGAAAGTGTGGGGGGGGGGGGGGGGGAATTTAATGTAAAAAGCAATGAAAAAAAAAAAAGTGTTTATTTTTGGTGGGTTTACGCAAGGGCTGATGCTCAATTATTATTAGACATTTAATTGTAGAGCAAAAAAAACAACTTTGTGTTACTTTGTGTCTCTGGTGCTTTAACACGCATAAACACTTGGAAAAAACAACTATGCTGCTGGAGTGAGATTCGGTTTCTGAATGTCTTCTGCCTTCAGTCTCCGGGTGGGCTGTTAAAAGATGTCAGTTTCTGTGCTCCACAAATCTTAAACAACAAATTTGCGTGATTGATTGATATTTTAAACACGTCATTTCGTTCATAGAATGCTCAGCTTTTTTTTGCAAAGTTGTTTTGCAAACAGTAATAACTCAAAAAATCTTTTCAAGTTTCAAGAGACAATTATATTGTAAAGTAAAAATTGAAATTGTTACAGCTCTACATGACACCATTATTTTTGGGGTTTAGAATTATTAGCAAGTTTATTGGCAGTATGGTCAGATGCCCAGACCCTAGCCACACAGTCAGTGGCTCCCAGGAGCAGACAGAGAGCCGCAGGTTGACCACCCCTGAACCAACGCTCATCATATTACCCTCAGGCTTTGGTGCTGTAGGCGGGGGAGATGGAGCTGGTGATGGTGGGGAGCGTTGCTGTGGCCTGGGCGGGCTGGAGGGGGCTGGCCGAGGCTTTGGGCTTTTGGATTCACGAGGGGGCTGAAAGCCTAGAGGACCGTAGAAGAGAGAGATGGGGAGGAATTAGGGAATGGGAAAATTATTCATATTATAAGCATAGTCTCGCATTGCCGGACCTTCCTCCACAGCGCTGCGGAGGAGGGTCTGACTAGTTCACAAAGTATTCCTAGATGGGAGAAAAACCGGTTCTGGTTATCGACATTTCTTTAAACCAATCACAATTGTCTTGGGCGGGGCTAAACTCCGGACAGAGCCACAGTGCCGCTGCTAAATAGCCTCTGAGCTTGTTAATTTTCTTTTTACCTCTTTGGTGTTCCATGTGTCATTGTTTTTATCTCCCCGAATACGCCTCATTTTAATGTTTTGTTTTTACCATAGACAGTTAAAGAGAGAGAGAGAGAGAGAGAGAGAGAGAGACACTTCCGCTAAAGGCTCTCCCATGTGATTGTGTTTCGCCAATAAAACGTTGTTGTACAGTCACATGACCATACTCGATCTCTGCGGCGAGACGGGTTAGCTTTACAGCCGTAGCACAACAAAAAGTCAGAATCAACTGTCGGCTTGGCAACACAGACGAGGAGGAAGCCCCCGCCACTCACAGCGCTCCTCCGCAGCGCTGTGAAGGACGGTCTGGCAATGCGAGACTATTATCTTATTGATGGTTGCTTGGCACTCACCAATCTTCTGGAAGTATTCCGTCTTCTCTCTGACAGAGTGCAGGTCATCTGGATCTGCTAAGTCCACTTCTCTCTCTGGCTGTAGAAGCAATGGACGTGAGCACACAACACGTCATAACACGAGGACTAAACAGACCAGCGATATCTGTGCGTCACATTTATGGTTTAAAGTAGAAGGTTGCCATATTCTTTATCTTTCTGTGTTATGAATGTGCAAGTCCAAAACAACAATTAACGTAATGTTAACTTCAACTAACGAGGGATATTCGGATGGCAATATTTGTAGAATGCTCTGCCTGGTGCAGAGAAGCTTTTTGAGTCCACAAAAGCAATATGTACTAAAATGGAGCTTAAACTATACTGCCACCTGTGTCACGTTACTAGTTCCGGTGACAAGGTAATATTACTATGACAAATTATCCTTCATATTGTAATTATCTCAACGTGACAACATGTCAGACTCAGTGGTGAGTGGAACCGGAGCAGAGGGAAAGACTCAGAGCTGTAGCTGAGCCTAAGTAGAATACTTTGTAATTATTAACTTTATCAGTTATAAGGCAAATAAGAGGCAGATACAGATAGTCTGCAAAATGTTGATACTGTAAATACAATTGAATTGAATCAAGCATACTAGGAAAGTAGATCAAAACTTTAGTATGCTACAAAAAATAAATAAATATACAGTGTTATACGCTCGCTTGCGCGCGCACACACACACACACACACACACACACACACCCACCCACCCACCCTGAAATACCTCTGGCTCAGGCTTCCTGTAGCTGGAGGCAGGTTTAGGTACCGGTGCTTTGGGCTTGGCAGGTGGGGGTGATGGAGTTTGACGGGAGGGGGAGGGGGAGGGGGAGGGGGAGCGCTCCATTGATCGTCGCTCGGACTTTCGTCTCCACTGCCTCTCCTTCTCCTGCTTTCTCTCCTGCTTTCTCTCCTGCTCCTCCTGCTTCCTCTCCTGCTCCTTCTGCTTCCTCTCCTGCTCTTTCTGTTTCCTCTGCTGCTCCTGTGTCTGCTGCTGGGACAGAGTCATGGCCTGCATGGTCATCTGCTGGGCCTGCAGGGGACCAGGACAGAGGACGTGACGGTACACAGCTGGAATGCAGCTTGGAGAAGGAGCTAGGACATGTAGATGTGGGTGGAGGGGCAAACAACCAGGGTGCGATTTGTAAAAAAAAGCCAGGACATAGTTCCACTCGGCCAGCCATGCCAAAACACTTATTTACTTCAATATCCAATGGAAAATAATCTCAGAATGAAACAGCACAACAACGTGGTGTCGACGTAAAGCAAAGTGCTTTAAAGCCGAAGTTCACTTCTTTTTCCTAACCTTAACTAGTCATTTTGGTGCCTAAACTTAACCGTCATCGCCGTGTGGTGCTCACTTTTTCAGGCTAAATTCCAGTCCCCTAAAAGCACCATCATCCGACAATTTAGCAGAGGTAGGGATATATAGAGAAGAGGGGGAATCCCACGCATTCCCCTCCAGAAAATCGCACCCTGCAAATAACTAAAGCATGCTAAGTGAGCTTGTCCTCACCATGAGAAAGGCTTGCTGGTTGATGAGAGCCTGCTGTGAAGCTGCCATCTGCATGGGGTCAGCAACAGGCATGGGAGTCTGAGGCATCATCATGCCTGGAGGGAGAAACACACAAACTGTTTTTCAGGTAATCAACTACATTGAAATTACTAGCAAAGGAACTCGTACAACATTACATTTAAAGAGCCCCTGTTATGCTTTTTGTGGATTCTTAGCTTTTAGTGTGTTTTATAGTTTTTTGTGTATATGAAAACACATGTCCAAATGTATTTCTTTCTCCCGAAGACAGAAGTTTTTCTCAACTGCCTGAAAACACCTCGCCGACATTCCTGTTTGAAATTCCTCAATTAGTGATGTCACTGATTGAGAAAGCCAGCCTACTGAAGTAGACCTCAAGAGTACAAATGTGATGCTGAAAAGGAGTATAATAGGGGCTCCTTACCACATGCAATACATTTACTATGCCAGTAAGTTTTATTTACTGTGTCAAATCATATAAGAAGTCTAATCTCGTGACACATTAGGGATAAAGTAGGTGTAGGCTGTACCATAATTCATCCACTATTATCCCTAAGAGTTAGCATTTGGTGCGACAGTGGGAAGGAAAATCTTCCTTTTCACAGGCAGAAAGCTCAAACGTGTATTTATCCTTCTCAAATCATGTTTCCCCCTCTCCAATTACAGTTTATATGCCCATATTTCTGTCCACAAATTACATTTTCTAGTATGATTTTGTTGGAGGGTGTAATAAGCTGCTTGCTCCATTGCTAATAAATCCTTTTTATTCAAACCAGAGCTCCTTTTTTCTGTATTTTTCTGAATCAAGTTTATTAATATTGTCTGTTTTGCTGCCAGAAATGCAGATGTAATACTGTAGGTCACTGTGTTTGCTTTTGCTTTACATTCTCAATTTGTTTTACAAGTAAACATATGATTAGACATTAATAAATCTGCACATTTAACAGTGATGACAAGTAATCCATTACATCTACCTAGAACCTCTTTGCACAAAGTTGATATGTGAGCATAAGGATGTTATTTGATTTATTTTTCTTTCATGTGCATGGTGTTAAATGAGCTTTATGTACCATTTTGTATTGTCTCTACATTTTCTGAATTAACTGGGTGAAGGGTTCCCATATTACCTGGCATGGTTGGTACGGCCGACATGGTTGGCATCATGGGAGTTGCACCATAGCCGGGCATTGAAGGGTTAACCGCCATTCCTGAGCAGAGGCAACAAAGTAATGTTAAAATTAGAAAACTGTTTTAGCCAATCAATTAGAAAAGGATTCATGGATTGAGGGCATTTGTATTCTTGGAGACCTGCTCACTTACCCATAGGATAACCTGGCATTGTCATGGGCATTCCTGAAAAACAGAACCATCAGTTATCATCAACAGTTTACAGAGACTATATTACTTCATTCCAAAATGAGACCGGTGAAGTCCAAACCATCTAACAACAAGAAAAAGTCATGCTTCGGATCCCATCACGGAGGGCGCCGTGAAGGAGGATCAGGTCTGAAACAGCTGCCTGATGAACACGGATCGTTTTGTCTTGTTCTCTAAATGTCTCCTCGTTTTATTGCATTGTTGTCTTATATGATTACAGAGACAACATTGGCATATAGCCTACTGCAGTGTTAAAGACCCCCCCCCCCAGCATATAGCCTACTGTAGTGTTCAAGTCTAGCTAGAACCGTTGAAATGGGTTTCCGTTAACGCCGTTAATAACACATTTAACTGACAGCACTAATAAATATGTATCCTTTCACGTTGATGTATATTTTCAGTAATCTTTTATTTAAATTTTTTTAAACCTTTAAAGATTAATTTGGAGGCCCCCTTACCGCAACTCTGAGGACCCCCTAGGGTTTACGGACCCCCTGTTGAAGATCTGCGCTCTAGGTTATAACATGCACCCACAGCCGGACCTACTATCCCAATTACAAACAGCCCTTACTGCACTATATCTTCACATATAAAAAAAAAGGTTTTGCTGCTATCATAATTTTTTAATACATGGAGTACAGCCCATTTAAGAATGCTTTATAATGCATCATAGAGTACACCACAGGGTTATAATGCACAGGGTGTGGACTGTATTGTAAAGATGGAGCAGGAGATCCAGCTTTCCTACCAGATCCATACATGGGTCCGATCCCTCCTCCTCCTCTCATCCTGCGGTTTAGCATGGCTACTCTTTCCATGTCCTGCACGCACGCACACACACACACACACACACACACACACAGTAATAAGATACAACCAGAGATGCACAAGCCACCAGAGACTAACGAGCTTGCAAAATACATCCTGTGTTATAACACTTCCTCAGGACAGGCAAGTACTGCATTTACATTAGTTACAGTTAAATAATAAAAATACTGTAAATCCAACTAAATCACTGACCGGAGGTCCCTGGTCCAGAACAGGGTCAAACAAGTCATCAACGTAGGCATCCATCTGTCTCCCACGGCCTGCAGGTGCAGAAGAGAGATTAGAACAGCTGAACGAGGTCAGAATTACTCATTAGTGTCCTGGGACAAAACCAATACTACCTCTGTGTGTAAGGGTCCTGTCTCTGTCTCTGTCCTGTCTTCCAGTCCATCATGCAACTTCTTGTTCTACCAGGTAAAAATAACCCTTTATCCCTTGTACTGTCTTCCGGTCAAAATTAAAAATTGAAACCTCTATTGATGATGTTTTTAACTTCTTCTTAAATCTTTGTCCATTTTTTTCAGTGTTTGTCACTTTTTGTGACATTTAACACTACGTAACACTAACTTATTAACTTTAGTTTTACAGTTATTTTTGGAATTTGTGGTCAATAAACCTTACATGTAGGAAATTGTACCTAATGTTTGAGTTAGAAAAGCAGATATTAGGAATTATCTAGACTGAAATTAAAGGAATTAAATTAAAAGACTGGAACGTGTCAACTTTAACTCAATACTATTTCAAAAACACTTTCTGTTTTTCAAACGCTATAAAAATGAATGAAAGTAGAGATTTGTATTTGACAAAGAGGGTTGTGTGGAATCAATCATGTTATTTTGGGGAATTAAAAACAACAATACTCAAGTGAATTTAAGACTTTTCAAGGCATACAATTTTGATTTGTTTTTTAATTTTAGACTTTATATGACCCCACAGAAACCCTGTTTACCAGACTGGGTTGGGATCTGATAATATTGCAGGTCCCAGTTATCAAGCCTTCTCATTTGAGGTAATATTTAATGTTGTGGTGCCAAACAAGTTTACAGTGAACCAACTGACCACAAACCAAACCCTGTGTCAGCCTGTGGCCTTTGAGTGGCTCTGAGGGTTTAGGGTCGAGGGAGCAGTTGTCTGCTTTGCCCAGTTGGTAATCGAGCCTTGCGTTAGGACAACGTTAAGTCGCCGGATTACATTTGAGTTCAAAACGGTCTCAGTTACAAAACCTGGAGCACAGTCACTTGGAACACAATTGAGTGAAAGCAAATCCAGAGTAACTGATGAACCAAGAGAACAGATTGTTTTGCTGTTTCTGGAGAATGAATGAGATGAGAGTTCTTCTACTAAGAGAAGTCTTTTAGTTTATCAGATTATGGGGGGGGGGGGGGGGGGTGTAGGAAGAGATCATTATTTGTATATCCTGTGGCTGTTATCTGTTTCAATGTTTTATGTTTTATGTGGACCCCAGGAAGAGCAGCCGATATTCTGCAACAGCTAATAGGGTCCTAATAAAACCAATCAAAGATTGCATGGTCAGTTCTGACTAGACATGTGGACCAGAGGACTGAGTCATCATTTGGCATTGATGAAAAAAGCCTGAGAGATGCCAGCAGAGCAGCAGACCTTAAGGGGTTTAGTACAGTACGTTACTTGGTACAGTTAGGGGATCAGTATGGTACAGGCAAGAGTACGGAGATCAGTAAGGAGTTCAATATGGGGTTCAGTACGGGGTTCAGTACGGGGTTTAGAGCAGGGTTCAGTACTTTGTTCAGTTCAATAGTATGTGACAAAAAAAATTACGTTTATTTAGTTTTTGTTTCTAAAGGCACTATAACATAATGTCCAATGTCCTTTTTTTAAGGATACCGATGCCTTTACATTTCACGCCTACCTTCCTGAGGATAGTTCCTTCCCCAGGGGTTTCCCTCAAAAGGAGGCAGCCCAGGAGCTTGAATGGGAGGCGCCGGTGGAATGAAGTCATCCAGATCTGTAGTTGGCATCCTAGAGGGAAAGAGACACACACATTGAATTAGGAAACTCTTTCAAACAATCCTGGATTGGCCCCAAAAACTAGTCCCTTGTTCAGTGCTGTACCTGTCTCCCTGGCTGCTGAACAGGTAGTCCGAGTTGGTAGAGGAGGGAGTCCCTGGTGGTGGCAGCACTTCAGCTTCAGCGCCAGCCAGAAGATCCAGGACGAAGTCCGAGCCGGCCAGATCTGACCAGCCATCGTCGGTCAGAAGAGACACTGACCAGCCCTGCACCGCCTCAGACACCCCTCTATGACACATGACAGTTTAGAAACATTAATGCCTAGAAATGCCTAAAATTGGCTGATAATATCGGCCCGCCACCACATTGGTTGGGTTATAAACAAAGTATTCTTTTCAATTAAAAGAGAATGAAAAGAAGAGATTTTTAATAAAAAGAATGGACATATGTGGGAATTTAAAAATAAAGGCGCGTCTTAAATTATGTGTACTGCTATTTTTTTTACATAGCATCCATTCAGTTTCACTTTATTAACACATCGTTGTCGCATCATTAAAACACAATTTCAGATGGTACAATGGTCATATGTAGGAGGCGTGAAAAGGGCAACACCAAATGAGCTGCTAAAAGCTTTTCGGAGGGGGCCCAATAACATTTAACATACAACAGAGAATAAACAGACACTAGAAAAACTCATTACATTAGACGAAACACAGAAAAAAATGACTGGAACAGAGGGGCAGATTGGGGGAGTGTGTGTAGCAGGACAGTAAACTAAGTTGGAAATCAGTAACTCGGGCTCTTGAGTGATTTTTCCACATAGCTCACCTCAAGACATTACCCGGACTGACACCCTCAAGGAAACCAAAAAAACTCAATTGATAGATGATATTGATTCACTTATCATTGAATTGAAAAATATTGATTCAGATCGATGTATCGCATGTTTAGTAGTACCTGAAATGAAGGAGCCATGAAGCTATCTGCTCTCCTGTGGTCCAGGACCCCACCTCAGTTGTCAGCTTCTCATCTGAGAGAAAAAAAAATAAACCAAGGGTTATAGGTTTATAACAGCAGATCATTTTCCCACTGCAAATCAAGTGATTTTATTTGTATATCACATTTAAATGCACAGTTGACCCAAAGTGCTTTACAGGTAGAGCATGGGAGGCAGAATCAGTATGCCTTAAAGACACATACACAAGTGTGCAAGGGTCCATGAATATAGTTGGGCAAAATTAAAGTCAAATAATGTAACATAGAATAAAACAACAATAGAACAGAATTTGCAAATACAAAAAAGTAAAAAGTTGAGTTCAATTCATTACTCTGCAACCTAAAAAACAAAACACAAAAAGCAAGAGAGTAAAATGCCATGGTCAGTGGTGTTGAAAGCTGCGCTGAGGTCTAGGAGGATGAGCAACACACATGAGAGTCAATGGGGAGTAAGATGGCATCATAAACTTTGAGTAGGGCGGATTCCGTGCGGTGGAGGGCTCTGAAGCCTGATTGGAATTTATCCAATGTATTAAAACTATTCAGGAAAGAGGAAATCTTCTGGAAAAGTACCTTTTCTAGGATTTTTGAAATTAAAGATAATTTAGAGATGGGTCTATAATTACTAGGGTCATTGGAGTCAAGATTGGGTTTTTTAGGCAGTGGTTGCACCACTGAATGCTTGAAACCAGAGGGGACAACACCAGTATACAAAGACAAGTTCAGTAGCAGTGCACTGCTTTAAGGGGGCTGTCTGATCTAATGTGTCAGTACACGATAAGTTAAAAATAGAGACTCAATATTATTGTATAGTGACTAGTTGGCAGCGAGGTAAAGGGGCAGAGCAAGCCTAAAAGAGGCAGTTGCCAATAACACAATTTTTCTGTTTCCATGGTAAAGTAGTTACTGTTGGTCTCACCGTTAAAGGTGTGCACGTCCAGCAGCATGGTGCCCTTCCTCTGGTTAGTGGTCCACTCCAGCTGGGTGGGGGGGTAGACGCGGGCTGTGGGCGCCGGGAGCTGCAGAGATGTCAATAGTTTGTGTTGGCACAGTGAGCGGTACTCCCCTGGACCGTGGTCAGACACATACCTGCACAGGGAGCACAGCAGACTGATTCATGTTCAGACAGATAGTGTTCTCCAGGCAGTGGATAGTGTCTCCGACAGCTTCGCTGTCACACTGACCGCAAAAAGAAATGATTCCTATCCCAGGCAACACAACAAGTGTTTAATAACACTCATATACATCACAATACCGCACTAAGTGCAACTTGCACAAACATAGGTGTTATCTTTATGTAAGTAAAACCTCGTACATTTTGATTTCCAACGTGTAAATAAGTTTTTACATTCTTGCCTTAGTATTTGTTTCATCTTCATTTTATTGAATATTTGTGCTTATATTCTATCCTATTTATTATTTCTTGTATATTCTGTATGTGTGTGTGAGGGATTAAGACATGAGGAAGGGCGACAAATGGATAAGTCTGGGAGGCAATTTAGGAGCTATGAGATGCAGCGCTGGTCTCAGTCACCATGTACTCATCCATCCATCCAGAGCAGCTCCAGCAAGAGACCCCAACTTTCCTTTCCCGGGCCACATTAACTAGCTCCGACTGGGGGATCCCGAGGCGTTCCCCGGCCAGGTTGGAGATATAATCCCTCCACCTAGTCCTGAGTATTCCCTGAGGCCTCCTCCCAGCTGGACGTGCCTGGAACGCCTCCCTAGGCAGGCCCCCAGAAGGCATCCTTACCAGATGCCTGAACCACCTCAATTGGCTTCTTTATTTTCTCCCAGAATGCATTGCCATTTACAGTATGATACCATATGACATTTAACCAGTTAGATACTGTGAGATTGTAGCTGTAGATGTACAGTGTAACCAAAGCGTGGCACCTACTTGAGCAGGGGTTTGTCCAGTGTTGGTGAGGGGGTGAAGGCACTGAGACAGCAGGCCATCAGCAGCCAGCCCCTCAGACTGTCCTGCTCCTCCTGCAGGCCCCACAGGTGGTAAACCAGCTGGGCCAGGATCTCGTCCCGCAGCGCCGGCCGGCTCTGACCCCTCTCCACGATGAAGTTACCTAGCATCTGTTCTTGCCAGCCGCTGAGGTCCGACTCACCTGTGAACCGCATGATCTGAGGAGAAACAGATTGAGAATCAAAAATAGAAGACAATAAGACATGGAAGACACATAAAGTATTAGGGACCACTAAGGTCTATATAAAAGAGACTTCACATACAGTATTAGGGACCACTAAGGTCTATATAAAAGAGACTTCACATACAGTATTAGGGGACCACTAAGATCTATATAAAAGAGACTTCGGATACAGTATTAGGGGACCACTAAGATCTATATAAAAGAGACTTCAGATACAGTACTAGGGGACCACTAAGGTCTATATAAAAGAGACTTCAGATATAGTACTAGGGGACCACTAAGGTCCAAGGCATCCAAGGAGCATCATGTCATGGGACCTTTAAGGTTAATCCATTATTTAATATATACATTTAATAAAACCTACAAAAAGACTAACTATGAAGGATTAAAGACTAGAATACAAGATCTAAAAACCTCACTCGGACACAGCTGAGGTTGAAAAACTGTGGCTTCTCAGATCCTAATTCCCCTTCTCACCTGGTATTTCCTTTCGAACCTCTGATTGGCACACATACACACAAGTGCGCAAGTGACATAGTGAATCAACCACACACACACACACACACACACACACACACACACACACACACACACACACACACACACACACACACACACACACACACACACACACACACACACACACACACACACACACACACACACACACACACACACACACACACACACACACACACACACACACACACACGTCTAAATGGCCACCCATATACCAGTTTGTAAATCTCCAGGGCAGTCCTGGCATCTTCAGGCTCCAGTGGGGTGAGGGATCTCTGGAGGGGGTAGCCCTGAGGCTGGCACCATGTATCCTGAGGAGGACACAACATGGGGAAACTCACAAAGAAAGAAAAAAACAATCCATCTTCTCTCATCCACTCAGCTGAGTGTGTTTGCTCTTCATACAGTGGCTTTACCAATATGCTCCGCATCACCAAGTTTGTAAAGAAAACTGGCGTTTGCAAAAAAGACCATAATGCGACACAAAGAATGTGCTGGGATGTCGAGCATGTCCACGATGGGTGACGTTAGTTATATATGAGGACAGATACGGTATCGACATATCTGATAGACTGGGAAGAAAAACGATACGGCTCAAATAGGTAGTTCTGGAATCTGGAAATGAAAATAAATCTATAGTCGGGCCTCAATATCTATCTCCCGACATATGTTTAACTCCCTGAGAAGTAATACAGCTTCTTCATCAAACGGACTGGAGTTACCCCTCTTTCTAAGGTTGGGTTGATCTCCCTTTCTGAAACAAAAAAGTTAGAGCTCCCCTCATCTCAGGGTTAACTAACTCAGAGTTCTCACTAAACCTGTTTCTGAAACGGACCCCAGATTACTCAATAAGTTCAACTTCACAAAACATCAGTAGGTCGTATACAACAAATACCGGAATATAACTGACTAGTTCAAATGGACGTGATTTTGATGGGCACCCATCTAAAGTGTGAGGTGGAGCAGGATTTACAGTGTAATAAACCAGGACTGGATTCTGAATATGTGTGTGGCCCAAACTTACTCACCTTTAATATGGACTTGGCATAGCGAGAGAATGGGTATCTGTCTACATCCAGAGGCAGGCTGAGCTTGTGATCTGCCTTGACCTGTGGGGGGGCCACCTCTGAGACCCCTGAGGAATGCTGCTGCCCTGGTGGACAGAGACCAAACGACAATCACAAACGGACAAAACACTATGGCAACAGCCGGTGTGTTGATTTCAATCACATACCCACAATTCATAGCTAATTTGAGGGTAGACTACATATAATGCACACTACGTTTTACTCCTGTTTACCAAAATGCAACACGGCTGTGTTTCTTAGAGGAAAAGAAGGAGAAGAAGGACCAACGGAAACTGAAAAAGAAAATGGAGCGGGCTTTTTTCTTAATTTATTTTTAGATAGTTTTTTGGGCCTTTTAGGCCTTAATTTGTGTATGACAGCTGAAGACGTAAAGGGGGAACGGCACGCGGCAAAGGTCGCAATATAGAGTAAACCTTATATCTTTATTTTGAACATGTAAATAAAGTAAAACATCAGAAAAAATATAAAATTCCATTATTTCCAACACTTGTCTTCCTGCCGACCTGTACATTTATAAAATTTAAAATGAAAAACCTTTTATCAAAGTTATGGTTGTCTTTTTTTACCCTTTTGTGTCTCCCCCCCCAATGATTTTGTCACTTTCAACGTTTGTCTACTTTATCCGTGGGTTTTTCCTTAAATTTTTAAAGCTTTATTTTTGACATTTTCGTTACTTTTTTCAACATCCTTTCACATTTTAGCCACTTTATTTGACATTTGTCACTTTCATTGACATTTTCTCTTCTTTTTTTTTACACTTTTTTAAAATTCTTTTACCAGTTGTTTTTTCTCCAAATGCTACAAAATTGACAGTTTGGATTATTTCTAATTTAAGCTATTTTGTAATCAACTCATTTTAATTTATTTTATTGATTGGATGAACATACGTTACTCAACAGTTACTTAAGTAGCTATATGGATGACTACTTTTTACTTTTACTTGAGTCATATTATTCTGAAGTAACAGTACTTTCACTTAAGTAAGATTTTTGGCTACTTTATCCATCTCTGATAGTTCACTATTATACTACTGTGGCATTTCTTTAAACCAATCACAATCATCTTGGGTAGGGCTAAGTGTTCCAAAGTAGTTTTGGCTGTGCACCAGAAAACTCCAATTGGACAGACGGTCTAGCTAGGGTTACTTTATAGGAAATAGTGAGTGAATGAAGGCATGGTTTGGAATACAGATAGAGTGAAGGGGTCCTGTGCAGACTGTGGGATTTTATGAAGCTGACCTGCTGCACTGCGAAGTCTGGCTGACAGCTCAGCAGGGATCTCCAACAGCCCCACATCCTAAACAGAAAACAACATGAAGCAAACTTTACGGACTCATATACAGTATGTCCACCGCAGGAGGAAAACAGACCTTTTTGTTCTGTGAAATATTAGAGCAGGATTACATTGTATTCCCTTACCATTCCTGGAGAGACAGACTTAGTCTTTGCCACTGCCTTTACTTTGTTCTTCTCGTGAAATTCCTTAAAATTGACACACAAATACGCAGACAGTTAGTCAATTCCACTGCTTGTTACACTGTGACCATCATATTACTTTTTGATTTAGCGGCCTTCACCTGAAGCTATCTGCTGATTCACTGAGTGATCCTCTTGTTATCCAAGTGCATCAAGCACACTCAACACTCCCTCATCTCAGCCTGAGTGTTCAATCAGACCTATTCTTAGATACACGTCCTGTTATATACTCCTGGAACACCCACAGTCCAGTTGCCCCGCCTCATTCAACAGGACACGCAGTTCCAAGAGTCCAGAAGGTTGTTGTTGTTTTATCAGGTTTACAGCTTACAGAGAGGTGTCACCACCAAGCAGCAGGGCAGCGTCACTTACTTATGACTTTGATCAAAACCATCGCACGCATCTCTGTCCTCCCTAGTATTTACAGTATTTCTACGTTTGTAATATATTCCATGGCAAGTATTTTATTGTGCTGTTGATCATCCAGGATACAGCTATCAGACAAGTGCCCATATTTGAGAAGAATGCAGTTCAGATTAATAATGGGTGTGCACATGGTCCTGTGATAAAGTCTAGGAATGTTGGACTGGGATACAGAACTGAAAACACTAAATAGAAAGGTGAAACACTGACTAAAAGATAACAAACAAGTAGCCACTGAGTCAGGTCCACAAACACAGGAGCATGTACACACACACTCATGCACACACTGTGTTGTCCCTGTTGTCTTTGCCTAATGCCTGGGTGTGTTAAATCTGGATTATTGTTTTTAGAAAGGCCTGACCAGGGACTGAGGTTGCAAATGAGCATCTTCTAAGGATTCCCCCTTTGTGCCTCCCTGTTCCAGGCACGTCCGGCTGGGAGGAGGCCCTGGGGAAGACCCGGGACTAGGTGCAGAGATTATAACTCCAACCTGGCCTGGGAACGCCTCGGGATCGACCCAACACTGGGTGACAGGACAAAGATGGATGGGTGGATGCATCTACACATATTGTTATGGTTTTGACTGTGACAATTATTTATGTAATAATGTGCGCTGCACTGTCCCTGACAAATAAACCACAAAAGTAAAGTACAGGATAAACCACATCAACTGCAGAGACCCAGGTTCCATTCAGCCCGAGATGACTTGTTCTGGGAGATGGATCAATCCTAAGCAGGATGGATAAGCACATAAGAAGCTAGTGATAGCCAGACAGATTATTTTCAGAGGATTGAAGAATGAAGGGCTGCGGTCTATCCAGGAGTGGGCTGGTGAGAGGGCTAGGGGTGGGGGAGTAATGTAAAAATGTCATTTAACCCTCATATTGTCCTCTGGTCAAATTGACCCATTTTCCTATATCAATGTTCTTTTTAAAAACCAAATTGTAACTACCCCAAATAACATGATTGATTCCACACAACGCTCTTCGGCAAGTACAAATCTCTACTTTCATTAATTTTGGGGGATCTTATTCAATTTTATAGCATTTGAAAAAAAAATTGAAGTGTTCTTTATTTTTAGTATTGTGTAAAAGTTGACATATTCCAGTTGAAACAAGTCAGATAACTCAAGAGAATGGGTACAAACACACAGGCAGCCCAACCCTGCTCGGTCTCCATGGGAGGATTTACAATGGCTGACCCTCCCAAACCAAACAAGTGTGTCACAAATTAATAACTTATTAAAATGTTTAAAACTCACCCTCAAGCTCACTGGCATCATTTGTTAATAATTTCCAAGTTTGTTTCCTGTAAAAACGATGTAATTTGGTACTAACTTTAGGGAGAACAGAAACAATCAGTTTGGAATCAGTGCACATGGTAAATTTCCACTCATTCATTAGAGAAGTGCCATGCTGGCTGTGGCTCTACGCCTTGGGTTACACCATGGACGTGTTGTCTTTGCATTGTTTCCTGGTGGGGGGGTTCTCTTGTATTTATATATTTAAATGACAGGGACGATGCACAGCACCTTAGCAGGATCAGAGTTAGCTATAAGCTCATTTTCATCAGTAGTCCCTGGGCAGGAAACCGAGAATAACATCTGTCAAAAGGGGAACCTAACAAGGGAATATCAAAATGGGCATGGGCGTGCTGGTCTTAGAGGGTGGTGTGTTCAGGTGCATTCTGGGCGTATTTCTATTTTGAGGCAGCGGGAAGTGATCGCGCCATTGACCGCCAAAAACCTGGTCTAAAGTCAATCATGCAGCATTTCATTGTGATTTTAACAGCGCATCAGTAAAATGGGCCTAGGCTTATGCATAGCGTGCACACTATACTTGATATACACACAGGGCAGTGCAGCAACACACATACATGCAAAAGATTACATAACATATCATAATAGCAATGCCCCAAGGTAAAAACTCGCCTGGCTTAAAAAGGGAATGGTTGATGACATTCTGATTGGTTGATTGCATGTTACGTCAAAAACACACCTATGAATTAAACAAGACACTGAGTAGAACTCGTTTGAACCATGCTCCCGGCGCACGGACCCTTTATCCCGCCGTGGCAAAAGTGGATTTGGACACGCCCTAAACACACCTGCGCCAGGCGCTTCACACCATGCGCTCAGATCGTTAAGATATGGCGCTAAATGTTACAGGGCATTATGTTGAAGGTTTTGTGTTGAAGTTTGTAACATTCAATCCAAATATCAGTTTTATTAACTACTAATAATCGGTGTTGGCCCTGAAAAAACAGTATTGGTTGATGCCTAATTAAAACACCACAACAATAAGATCACAACATTAAGACACCACTACTACATTAAGATGGATCAAAGTACTGTCTTGAAGAGGATTATATCATCATTGAGCACGTTTACATGCACACCAATTTTCCACTATTATTCTGAATATGACAAATAAAAATTAACTTAATATTTAGTCTACGATAAAATATGGAACATTGATTGCTATAGATGAAAACTGTACATTAGGTGGTTCAAATAACTGACTCACTAGGTCAGATATGGTCGATCTCACATTACCCCTGTACTTAGGTCTCTTCACTGGCTCCCTGTCGCATTCAGGATTCACCTCAAAATCCTCACTGTTAGACATCTACGCATGTCACTGAACTACTTCACCCATAGTCCTCAGCTCCCCCTCTTACCTCTAATGTGTCAAGTTTACTGTCTATCCCACGCACTCGGTGATCGAGATTTTTTGCTCCACATTCAACCTTACAGCCTGCGGTTTCCCTGGACTCTTTTAAATTTAATTATTACCTCCCTTTTTAGACAGGATTTTTTTTTACCTGTCTGCACATTTTATTTGCGTATCGTGTTTGAATATCATCGTGTACGTTTTTTTGTAAAAGACTTTGTCATTTGTTTCTGTGAAAACGTACTTACTTATAAATACAGCATCAGTAATAATTTACTACTAAACACTAATGGAGGTCATTTTTCTACTATTAATTGTGACACTTGGTTCTTTCTGAGACCTTTACTTAAGAACACTTATGAATGCATGACTTTTACTTGTAATGGAGTATTCTTTACATGGTGGTATGGTTTCTTTTGACTAAGAATTTGAGTCATTTCCCCACTACTGGAACCAGGTGTAATAAAAACAGACAAACCCATTCACATCTACAGGCAGTTTAGTGTGGTTCAACCTAACTTCACGGTCTGTAGACTGTTGGACGAAAAACAGAACATCCCTAAACCCAATTAGAGAAAGAGGAGAACATGCAAACCCATAAAGCCTCTTCTTGTGAGACGGTCTACCGTGCCACTCCAGAATGAAATATATTAGACAGATTGCTTTGAATTTCATGGCCTCAAGTGGATTAATCATTTGACCAATAACTTTTCATCTCACATGAAATGCCTAATGAGTGACTTAAATCTTTAAAGGATTGTGAAAAGTTGTGGGACTCCTAAAAGTATGCTTACCACACACTTAAAAAAGACTAAAGTCTGACACTATCTCTACCTCCTCTGTCATCTCTAGCCAATGAAAATAAATAAGTGGAGAAATCAGACCAATCACAACAGCTAGCCAGTATGACGTCACGTTTCCTGAGCTGATTAATATTCATGAGCTGGGTAAAGGATGCTGATGACCAGGCTCCCACTAGCTGGCTGTTAGCCAATCAGAGTCCAGCAGCAGCTGGTTGAATATTAATGAGAACTGGCCCAAATGGCGCTGAGTCTACCTTCAGGCTTTCTATACCACGCTAGAACGGCTTGAAACAAGGTAACCAAGATAACCAAGGCATTTTTTCCATGGTAGAACTAGATATTACCACCTAGTTATGAAATACATGTAGCAGGGCACCATTTAATAAAACATCTTAAGACAACCATGTCACATCTAAAGACAACCTGTCATAGTGTTGCAGAGTTTTTAGTCACAGGCTAGAAGATTTTGCAAGGACTGGGAATTTTGCAGGGTCCCAAATAGCACTACTACTATTTGGCTTCACTACAAAGACTTAAAGTCATATAATGCTTTTTGGCTTTTTCCCTTTCCTTTATCGTGTTATCTTTTTTGTTCACGTTATAGGTTTACAAAGTGAAAAAGCCCTGCACCCCCAAAGGGACTTACCGTCTCCAACAGAAAACACTGTTCCCCAACTGGTCCAAACAGTTCTACTGTAGTCCAGCCTTTACTTCAGAGACAAATGTTATAATGCTCACCTAGCTGCTAGAGTGGCACGCTCTCGTACTCTGCTTCTGACTGGCTAGTAGTCCTTACCTAGGTACTGTCAGGGCACGCCCTCATACTCTGCTTCTGAATGGCTAGTAGTCTTTACCTAGGTACTGCACTTGTGCAACTCCCAACAAAGATGGCACAGACGTGCGATGCCTCACTCTGTACCTAAAACAGAGAGCTCAACACACAGGGTGAAAAGAGGAGCTGCAGCAATAATACCATTTATTTAAAGCGCCTTTCATGACAAACAAAAAGTCATCAAGCATCATTAAAATTATAGTCAGTATACAAGTAAATTTAAAAAAAGGAGTCAGTCAGTCCATAAACAATGTGCAGCACAATAAAAATATGGTATTTTTTTAAAATAAAACCATGTAAACTTATTCTGGTACAACCTCTAAATAATATTATGAACCTGAAAATGAGCAGAATATGAACACTTTAAGCACCCAAAACTCTAGACAACATTTCCCATAATGCAACTCTATACCTTCTTACAGTGGGTACGGAAAGTATTCAGACCCCTTTAAATTTTTCACTCTTTGTTTCATTGCAGCCTTTTTCCAAAAA
>NC_048427.1:20613024-20638025 GCF_013103735.1 Etheostoma cragini | reverse complement strand
TTGGAAAATGGCTGCAATGAAACAAAGAGTGAAAAATTTAAAGGGGTCTGAATACTTTCCGTACCCACTGTATGTTAGACCCGCTTTGCCTGATGAAAGGCAACTTCTTTCAAATTCCACATACACAGTTTATAACATAGGCTATGCTATAAAATATTGTACTCTCCAAGCCCATGAGATAAGACTGATATCATCACTCTGACTTCAACAGGGTTGTTTTCACAGCTATTCCAGAGCCCTTTAATGCCCTTAAGAGATCCATTTAATGTCCATATTTATGTATTATTGCTTTTCATATTTGAACCATGTGCCTGTTTGTTACATGAAAACTAATTTGATCTGCAGTGCACTGACTGGTTCTTCGGATTACACAGAGTTCATTTCAAAAATGAAACTATACCAAGTCAACACTGTCTTCATTTCCAGTAGTTACTGTACAAAACAATTTAACAACATAGAAAGCTTCCTAAGCCATTACATACAACTCACATAACTCACTGTGTGCTACCTATAGGACTACAAAGATAGTAAAAATATAAAAATACGAGTTTAGATTCATAGACCTTCAGCGGAATTTGACTGAATGTTAATTCAGGTCAGAAGTGAGAATGAATCATTTCTACTAACAAAGATGACATTAGTCAAACAGCATATATAATGCATCAGAGGTAGATGACACTGACTGTTACATTTAGGTCCAAATCTATCTGTCAAACTCCAAATATTGTTGTTTAGTTACTTTCACTAATTATTCTAAGGTACAGCTCATGACTATTACTATTACTGTTCTTACCTGAAGAGCTGACATAGGCCTGTTAGCCTGAGAGCTCTACTGTTCATAGTCCAAGCCTCATAAAACAACAACACCACATAGAAGATGGCACTGGGATACAATGGAAGAAAAATGACTAACAAAAAGAACACAATTGTCAATTTAGTCTACAGCTGAGGAAAGAAATTAAAAAAGAGATGACACAAAGGAAGCAGCAGCTGGCCGAAGTGTCCCTAGACTGTTTTGAAACCTGAAACAGACTGTAACAAGCCATAGTTTCTACTGTATTCATGGTGCAAACTATTTCCCCAGTAGAATCTGAAAGGGCTGAAGACATTTTTTGCATCTGATCTGATGCAGAGGGTTAAAGGAAAAAGCAGCCTACCTGTTAGAGCTGTGGAGCTGGACGTAAGACAGACAGGTTGCAGAAGGCGGAAGGAGAGATGCAGAGCTGCTTCAAATTTCACTGAGAAGGGTTGAAGTCCAAGACCAGAGTGTGTGTCTGTGGGCGTGTGTGTGTGTGCGTGCGTGCATGTGTGTGCCCAAGTGCCATGATTAATGCAAGATAAGAAAGCTAGTTGAAGGAATAGGGTGGAATTTTATAAAAAGGAAACTGTTGGCAATAGTAACATACGTACAAGAATGAACACACCCAGTGGATTATGGGCACAGCAGTCATACATTTACCTCTTTAGCTTTCACTTCTCACCTACTTTTCTCTCATTTTTCAAGAAAATCCTTTGGTTGTTCATACTGTATACTAATAATTTCAGCTGTATACTAATAATACTAATAAAACACCCCACACATCAACTTTACAGAAATGAAGAACAAGAACAATACTGCTGTTTCATTATCATACAAATATAAATGGATCTATTTACAACAATTAGACAGGGCAACATTAGCATGTTTGTGACCACCTAATAGGTACTAAGCCCAACACTGACTCTACTTTTAGCTCTGGTTTGGTCTCCACCCATTTCTGAGATCAGTATCACCGTGTCCACGTTGGGACACCACTCGCTGCTACTGGCCATATCCGGACACTTCCGACCTGACGCATTTTCCGGTCTTTTTGCTGGACTTTACATTCCCAATCATCACCAAAATGTTAGCAGAATTGATCTATACCCATTTAACATCTCCGTATGAATTTAAGTATGAATGTCTAATTCGTAAATGAAAGTGACTTTGATAAGAGAAAGAAGTAACGGGGGACGATCTTTCCCTCTAAAAAGTTTCTATTTTAGCCCTGTTTTACAGTGTGAAGATAGATAGATAGATAGATAGATAGATAGATAGATAGATAGATAGATAGATAGATATTCATCCTAAAGGAAATTATGGAAATTAAGAAGCTCTTATTGCATTATTATTGCAAAGATTGATTCATTTGCGACCCATACACCAAAGCAAAGGTCTGAAGGGAGCTAAAGGTCTCAGTAGAGCTAGGGGGAAGTGCAGAGTTGATGATAATTCTCTGTGGGTGTGTCAATATGAATGACACCTCTCGCATTACACAGTCATTTGATTTTTACAAGTGAAAAAAAGTTTGATTAGTGCCACAAATGAAATCCCATTCACGTACATTGTATTGAGTTGGTCAATACTAAACGCAACGAGACAAATTGGGCACTTAATTGGGATTTTTTAACTTTAATAGTAGTACTTTTTACCCAATGTATAATGTCTTGTAATTGTTATGCTGTTATGTAAATATGTAGTTTTACTTTTTTAGGGTAAAATGTTACAATATGTCTAGGGACTGCAGATGAAAAAAAGCCTTTTGGTTAACTCTGGCGTATTGACAGAAATGTCCCTTAATATGCACTGTCCATTGCCACAACACAACAGGTGGATCATTTGAGAGCAAATGAAGAAGAAAAAATTACACTTTGACCCCAAACATGGATGTGAGGGCGTTATCGCTGAGTATGGATACACATTTCCTATTACAAGTCATGCTGTAGCGTTCAGCTGCTGGTATTGTGTAACGGTGTAAAGATTTATAGCACAATAAAGGCCACAAATACAAGGTCGCCAAGCAAACCCAACCAACCGTCTTTATCTCTCTCTTATGTACCTTCCTCCAATGGCGTCTCTTGACGGTGTCCCTGGTTATCATCATCACCGCCCAGAACTGGGTGATGGACTGCTTCAGACGCTTGAAGTGTTTCCTAGGAAACAACAAAGGGCGCCAACACACAAACATCTTATTCATACTTAGTGCATCACAATGAACTCACCTCAGTCACAGCTACTCACCATCACCATTGAAATACACGTTGGTTCAGTAGGGGGGGGGGGAACACACCAAGAGCAGATTTTACCTTTAGGCAAAGGTGGCGACTGCCTAGGAGCCCTGGGGGCCCATGGTAAAGGACCCTGAATAGCTATACACTGGAAAAAGTGCTTAGTTATTTCAAGTCTACAGAGTTTTGGATTTAATTGTAAAATTGTGTCTATTTATGCGTTTGATCCCTGTTGTGAAATGTTGGCATGCTCTGTATATGTGGAAAACATGTGTGAGATGTAAAATGCTAAGGGAACTGAATGGAATCAATAAAAAAAGTTTAAAAAATAAATTTAAAAAAAATGCTTAGTTGTATCTATAGGTGTAATTGTTTTGATAGAGAGACCCCAAGCGGCAGAAAATTACATATTTCCTGACTTTCTTTAGATAATTTTTTGGGGGCATTTTAGACCTTTATTTAATAGGACAGCTTAGACATCAAAGGGGAGAGAGAAGGAGAATGACATGCAGCAAAGGGCCGCAGGTCTCAGCCGAACCTGTGACCACTGTGGCGAGGACTGAGCCTCTCTAAATGGGTGCACACTCTACCACGTGAGCTACCCAGGGACCCCAGTTTCACGACTTGTAAAACAGTATTTCCCGTATTTTATTATGTTGTTTTGTCATTAAAAAAGACTAGAGTATTTAAAACAAAAGTTGAACGTTTGGAATGGATACTCTCCTGTCTGGTCTTCCTCCTTTCCGTACCTGGCCTGGTGTCCCCGGATGTGGCTCTGGATGACAATGGCTTTCTCCTTGAAGAACCTGAAGTTCTTCCTGCAGAGGAAGCCTCTGATGTTCCTCTGGATGGTGACAGCAGCCCAGGTCTGGGTGCTGTTCCACTTTTCCTCCAGCTGCTGGTACAGAAGCTCCTTGAGGAACAGCTAACAAAGATACACACATACATCTAAACATGATGGTGGACAGTATACACTTTTTAATCAGTAGAGTCATGAGTGGGCAGTTTGGCACCTTGGTGAGTCCCAGCTGATACTGTCCCTCCTCAGCACCCACCATGTCAAGCAGAGCCAGCGACTGCTCTTTGTTTGACACCCCACTCAGGCGCTGGCTCAGCAGAACCCCGTATCTGCCAAACACAACACAAAGCTTTTCTCAGGCCACATTTACATCTCTACGTTTTGGTATTATAAACAGAGTTTTGAGCCAAAAGCGATCTCCATGTAGAAGAACAAATCTCCGTTCAACAGAACATTGACAGACAGGATCAAACCTGGCTTCAACACTATGAGGACAAGACTCTGTGAAGCTGTTGGTCACCAAGAAATAGTTCCATCACATAACCCAGCAAACATAAGAAGGGGAGCGGACCAACTGCCACTTTGCCCATTTAAAAGCAGTGATGTCTCCCTCTGGGTGGGCAAATCAGAGAAAGTGGAGGTAACCTTGCCCTGTGAGATTTAATTTTCTCTAGAAGAGAGCAGGATACCCAGGGCTCGGTTTACACCTATAACCATTTCTAGCCACTTGGGGATCATAGGCAGGTTGGGGGAATGTTATGTTAAAAAACCTCATAAAGTGACATGTTCATGCCATGGGACCTTTGGAGTACTTTTGCAGACCGAGATCTTATGATTGTTTGCATCACCTCTCAATGAAGTAGGAGTACGGTATCCGTATGGGGAAACCCTCTTTCCTGATGTGGATGGTCTCCAACATCCCAGCATGCCTCAGCTGGGCCAACACATAGTCCACGTCAAAGATCCCAGGGAGCTGACAGATGACGTGCGAGAGACAGTACGTGGTCATACATTTTCGACTGATGTTAGGACAGTATAGAGTATTTGGGGGTTATCTGGGGTTACCTTAACGTAGTTTGGCTTCAGACAACGAATAAAAGTGGTTTTGCATCTAAGAGTTAATGGACAAAACATTGACACAGGTTATTCGTCAGGAGCCATTATTAACAGTGCAGAACAAAGACTGACGACAGCAACGCGGCCTACAGCAGACCGTTTGGAGAAACAATGCACTGAAGACTTTGGAGTTTGTTGTCGGCTGTGCAATGTGCTGTAAATTATGAGTTAATCTTGTTTTACTGTAATTAAGACACTTACGTGGATCAGTGGATGGCTCTTTTTTAATGAGTATAAATGTATGGGTGCATACGGTATGTGTAGTTGATATGTATATTTACAAAAATAAAAATTCTAGGGGTAGATTTTATTTTTCTAAACTGATGTGAATTTGTCTAAACGTATGAATTCTGGACTAGTGTTCTCCGTGTGTTGGTACCTGTCCAGGCGAGCGGTGAGTTCATTCAGCGACTGAAGGAAGTGGGACGCAGCTGTAGAGGGCAGCTGGCGGAGCCCCTTCCCTCTCCACCCAAGCTCTCGCTGCTGAATGTAACCATCCTGAACCTTCCGGAACAGCACGGACACCATCTGACAAACATGCAAATTCACAGATATACTGTCGAAATGAATTAATTCACATGAGTGAGTATGTTTTTGGAGAACTGATATATTTCATGTTGATATATGCAATATTTTCAAACTGATCCATTTTGTATTATGTACTGGCCAGTGGTAGACGATTTTTCCAGGTCCTTAACTTCAGTAAAAGCACTAATTCCACACTGTAAAAATACTCTGTTCCAAGTAAATGTCCCGCATTGAAAATGTTACTTAAGTAAAAGTATGTAACTACCTATCATTAAGAAAGTGTACTTACTGGAACAAAACACACACAACAAAACACATTTCAGCTGTAGTTGTAGACCTGTATGATTTTGGGTAACATTACATGTGTTATGTGTGCAAAATCTTCATATGTAAAGTAACTAAAGCTGTCAGATGAATGTAGTAGAGTAACTAAAGTAGAATATTTGTCTCTGAGATGTAGTGGAGTAGAAGTAGAAAATGGCATGAAAAGAAAAGACTCAAGTAAAGTACAAAACCTCAACATTCGGACTAGAGTACAGTCCTTGAGCAAATGTACTTATTTACATTCCACCACTGGTACTGGCCCTATATTATACTCTCATCATTAGACACACCTAATAACACATTTACACTTTTATATTTATTTTTCTTGTCCTTGCTAATTGTTTTTTTTTTATTGTACAGTGGCAAAAAAAACGATGGACGCACACTGCAATCACCAAAGCAAAATATACTGAACAAAAAATAGGAACGAAACACTTTTTTTATGTACACAAAAGGTTTATTTTTCTCAAATATTGTTAAAAATCTGCCAAATGTCTGTGTTAGTGAGCACTTCTCCTATGCCGAAATAATCCATCCACCTCATATCAAGATGCTGATTATTGCACAGGTGAGCGTAAGGCTGGCCAAAATAAAAGGCCACTCTATAAGATCCATAATAGTTTACCTTTAGCCGACTCCTGGCAAAAAGCTCCACCACTTCTGTCCTGAACTGGTCGTGGTTCTTATTCAAGAAATTATGAACCTAGGAAAAACAGTCAAAGAGTTTATTTTTTTAATAAAATTCTTCTTGCAGCACCGGCTTCTGTTTGACAAATCTGCTGAATATAGAAGTGAGCTCAAGGGTTGGGCAAGAAGGGGGGGGGGGCACAGGGGAGGCACAATCATTAGTGTCACCACCCCCCCAATTATGATTGCTGATACCTGATAAGTGACAGCTCCAGCATAGTGATAGACAGTGAAGACTGGCAGCGGGTTCTTGGGCTTGGCATAGAAGGGGCTGTTCCCATGGTGATAGTGGCACTTCTGGAGGAAGGTGTGATCAGTGGCCTGAAGAAAAAACCATACTGACAAATGACAACACTGAAAACACATACACATTTCCTCTATCCAGCAAAATGTTGATAGAGGATGTCAAAAGTGAGAAAATCATATATCGTCCTTTTTTTTTGATAGTATGTCACCATGCCTTGCAAAGTACCAGGTTACTATCTCAGTCTTGGTCTGTGTAGTGTATGTTCCTGTGCTTTCTGGGGAGGGGGAAGGCTTGTATTTCTATCTTTGTGAGGATTGATTTTATCATGATGAGGACATTGATGAACTGTAGTAGTAGGCCGGGTTTGGGTTAGGCCATTAGTCTTCGGAGCAAGACTTTGAATACATTTTTGTGTGTGTGTGTGTGTGTGTGTGTGTGTGTGTGTGTGTGTGTGTGTGTGTGTGTGTGTGTGTGTGTGTGTGTGTGTGTGTGTGTGTGTGTGTGTGTGTGTGTGTGCGCGCCCCTACCTGGGGGAGGCAGGTCTGATCGTCCAGTATGCGGAGTATGCCGTGCGGTCTGGACGAGATCAGCTCCAGACAGGAGTGTAAGTTCTTGAGAGACATCGGATACCACTGGATCTGTTCTGCACTGTACTCCTCCTGCAGGCAACACACACAGTAACGTGGAAGCCTGCACTCAGTATAAAGTGTGTGAAGGCATTTATTGAAGGTGCTCTTTGGTTAAAGGATTATAAGTTCTTAGTTCTAATTGCCCAATTTTTAACCCTAGTGTTGTCCTCGGTTCAAATTGCGTGTTTTATATATAAGAATTATGGATTTCTTTTAACCAAATTGCCCAAAAATAACAATGTTCTACAGGTGAAATTAATGGTTACTTTCATTTAATTTTTGGGGTGTTTTCTTTGTGATTACATTTTTATTTTTATATTCAGAACAAAAATGTAAACATAACATTCATGAACAGTTCCAAACACCACACTGGGGCATAGGAACGCGTCCCAGGACCGCAAAAGACAGAGAGAAAAAAAACAATATATGCAGAAACACACCCACAAACAAACAAACACAAGAAAAGGCTACAGCATTGCCTCCAAGGACTCAGCAACGCTGTGCCACGTGTCCAAAGTCTTCCCCGGGGCTCCACCCACACGAGCCGTTGAAAGTTCCATGTACATTACATCCAAAACAGAAAGGATCCATGAACGGACGGATGAGTCATGAGGCGGCTTCCAAAGGGTTGCAATTATCCTCCTAGGAGCTGGAAGTCCAGCAAACCCAGCACGTTGTTGAGCTTTAGAAAGCTGGATGG
The DNA here is from genome assembly GCF_013103735.1 of Etheostoma cragini. NCBI lineage: Eukaryota > Metazoa > Chordata > Actinopteri > Perciformes > Percidae > Etheostoma > Etheostoma cragini. The sequence continues at coordinate 20,629,968 of NC_048427.1, read as the reverse complement.
CTGACAGGTCATTCAGAATCCAAACATTGACAGTATATTTCCTATAATTCCCTATAATTAATTCTCTGTAACTTCCCTGTAATTAATTACATAAAACCTTTGCAATATATCACTTCAATCATCTCTGTGTTTTGGTGTTTGACATCACTGGAGAGGGTAGAAAATCTTTTTTTTTTTTATTACATAAAAAGTTTTTTTATTGTTATAATGTTAAAGGGAAGCTGAGGACTGGAGCGTCCCACCTAAAAAGGGTCTCAAACGGCCAATGATCTGGAGCCCAGCCCACTGACCTGCTCCTGGGAGATCACTGCCTTGTTGACAAAGTGCTGCAGCTGCTCGTTGGCAAAGTTGATACACAGCTGCTCGAAGCTGTTCACTCCCAGGTCCTGCAGGAAAACACACACGTGCTGTCACATGACTTAGATATAATATAGTGATAGCATGTACACAGTGCTGGAATGTAACCGAGTACATTTACTCAAGCACTGTACTTAGTATACAGTACATTTGAGGTAATTGTACTTTACTTGAGTCTTTTCTTTTCATGCCACTTTCTACTTCTACTCAGCTATATGTCACAAAAAAATATTCTACTTTTACTACATTCATCTGACAGCTTTAGTTACTTTCCACATGAAGATTCCTGCACACGAATCACATGTAGTTTATAACATCTGATGTTTATTATAAAGTAACCTAGCAACAACATAACGTCCTCCAGGTCCAGCTGAGAGAATGAGACCATTAAAAACACAACTGTTTGGATCTTTCACACTTTCTACAAGGAGAGGATTTTTCTGCATTAAGTACTTTTACTCTTGATACTTTTAGTACATGTTTCTGATGATATTTACATATGTACTTTTACTTAAGTAACATTTTCAATTCAGGACTTTTACTTGTACCAATGTATTTTGAGAGTCTGGTATAAGTACTTTTACCTAAGTAAAGGATCTACTTCTTCCACTGCTGCTTGTAAAGAGACAGTAGAGGTAGGGAAGAGAGAGAGAGAGGGCAGCAAAGGGCCAGGGCTGGAATTGAACCTGTGCCGCTCCAGTAAGGACATAGCCTTGGTACATGGTGCAGAATACCAACCTCAAACCCGTAGATGTCGACTACGCCCACCGTGCTGTCCATCTCAGTGGGGCTCAGCCAGTCATTGATCTGCTCCAACAGCCAGTCAAACAGCACTGAGTACAAGGCTTTGGCAATGGCATCTCTGCAAGGACAAAGGTTTGGGGGGGGGGGGGAGAGAAACCTTTGTTACAAACCGGGGTTGTTGAATTTGAAAGTCCTTCCTCTGTCCTTGATTCTCTTACTCAACTCCTCTGTCCTAGAGTCTCTTCCACAACTCCTCTTCCTTGATTACCCGCTTTGAATCTCTTCTTCAACTCCTCTCTCCTTGAATCTCTTCTTCAACTCCTCTCTCCTTGAATCTCTTCCTCAACTCCCATCTCCTTGAGTCTCTTCCTCAACTCCACTCTCCTTGAGTCTCTTCCTTGAATCATCTGTCCTTGACTCTCTTCCTCAACTACTCGTCTTGAATCTCTTGCAGGCGGGACTAAGACGCCAGGAGGGGAAGCGAGGAGAGGGATCGTGGAGCCCAAACTAGGAAAGTCCCGGAGCCTGCCTCGTCCTGATGTATTTGACCCGTTTGTCACCTGTCTCACTTTGAAACCCTTGTTGCCTTGTTTATTCAGTCAGTGTGCTCCCCTTGTTTGGTGTCAGCTCGTCATTGTGTCTTGTGTTTAGGAGTTCTGACTATTTCTAGTGTTCAGTTTTCTAGCGTTCCTGTTTTGGGGGGGCTTTTGGCTCGGTGGTACAATGGTCGCCCCTTAGCCACAGATTGACGGTCCAAAACCAATTCCTCTGGCCACATGTCAAAGTGTCCCTGATCAAGACACTTGAAGTTGCCGCATGTATAGCACTCAACTGCTCCTACTACTTAGGGTGGGTTAAATGCAGTACTTGTAAATAAGTAAAGTGATAAGTGATAAGTAAATGTCACTGCGTGTGTGTGATGAATAAAGTTTTTCTGTTTTTGGATTTCGTGCCTGCATTATTTGGACCGTAAGGTTATTTCCATCATTAGGTCATTGAAACTCTGCCTCCAACCTCCTGAGCTTGTCTTCTGTGTTTGGGTCGAAGACTGCAATTCTTGCTACTGTGAAACGTTGAGGTGGTTTGGGCATGTTAGACCTCCTAGGTGGCTCCTAGTGGAGGTAATCCAGGTACATCCAGCTGGAAGGGACATGACAGGGCAAACCCAGAACACACACTGTAGTAATTCCATATCCTATTTGACCTGGGATCCTCTCAAGATGACCCAGGAACAGCTAGAGCAGGAGTATCTAACGGTTTTTATGGAGGACCCCTTAAACAGAGGTGTAGTGGTGAAAAAAGGTGGGTAAACTATGAATTCTGTGATCAGGTGGACCACGACGCGAATGTATAAACCATCCGAGGTAGCTTGACCCAGTTTCTGCTCCTGGTGAAGCTAGAAGTCTGTATGATATAGACCTTGTAACATTATAAGAAAAACAATTATCCACCAGCTTACGTAGAAAAAATACATTACCAACAATCCCAAGCGTAACAGCAACGTTTCTGATTGGTCCAACTTGCTGTTACCATAGAAACGTTTCCGTACCCGCGAAACCGCGAACAGCTAGAGCGACAACAATAACTAGCTAGCGTTAGCTGACTAGCAAAGGGAGCTTCTTGTCACTAACTTTCAGTGGCCAAAGAATGCATGAAATAATATCCAGTTATTTATCAGACAATATATCATTAATTTCACTTGTGGAAAAAGGTAGCTAGGTGACCTGCAACTTGCATTCAGGTCTGAAAGGTGTAGGCTAACCTAATCAATGCCGTGGCTTCTTGAGTCGGGGGCATGAATCTGCCATTAACCAATGAACCTCAAAAACATTCAGTTGAGTACTGTTTTCCGAGCTCACTCACTTTGGGCTTCTTTCCGAGACAGTTTGCTGGCATCAGGAGGAGGGCTGCTGTCTTGGCGGCGCTTAAAAAATGACGGTTATTAATTTTTAAAACCCATTCATCATTAACTACATGGGACATGTAGCCTAATGTAGGATAGTGTGACTGACGAATATTTGTCTGCTGCTTCCTGCTTGATGTTTTAAGCCCCCAACGTCGACTTCAAGGCAGCGCGGCGACCGTGACATCAAGGCACCCAACCTTTGCCCAATCATAGTACCTTCCAGGTAGCGCTGCCTGGAAGGCAACGTTGGGGGCCCTCAACCCCTAACACAGCAAGACATTGGTCAACGCTGACAGAAATGCAGCGCAATATGATAGTATTCGTCTTAGGTTTAACAACATATGAAACTAATAATGAACAATGTGAAACTAAAACGACATAAGCTTAATTTAGAATGGCTAAATGCTGTCATGGTGATTACATTACCATTTATGTTGTTTTTTTTACAAATAGACTGATGTTAACGTTGAGACATTTAAATGTTTGTAAATGTAAAACCTTCAAAATATTAATAATTTGGTGTCCCCTCTGTGTGATTCTGAGGTCCTGGACCCCCTTTTGAAGATCTCTGAGCTAGAGGACATGGTTTTCAAGGACACAGGCTACTGTCTTTAGTCTGCGGCACTGCAACGGGACAGAAAAATGGATGGATAACTCACTATATGGATGGACAAATATATTTTGGTTTCAGAGACTTGTCTGCTAGTTGTGCTTATGCGTCCGTCATCCAGTCAACATTTAATGGATATTTTCTTACCTGGATTCTATGGCACTTTCCACAGACAGAGGGCAGTAGATCCTGTCATAGGTCGTCTCCTGTGGACGAGAAGCCTTTTCAGAAAATATGGATGATAACTCAGCAGGAGGCATGACAGGTGCATGGAAGGCTACTGACTGTGACTCTGTGAGTGATGACAGTCTGCAGGGCCTCGGAGGAAATCTGCAACAAGGAGCCAACCCTCCTGGTCTCAGTCTCGCTTAAGATACGAGCCACCTCGAATGACTCGCTCTGAAGCAAAAACACCAACGGACGTATGATATCATGTCCGAGGGATGTCTGATCAGTGTCACACACATACACACCTCGTATGAGCTAAAGCAGACGTTCCCGAGCTGCAGGATGGAAGAGAGGATGGCCCACACGGTGGAGATCTGGTCGGCATGCAGCCCGATGGTCTCAAAGCAATGAACTAAAAGCTGGAAGTCCTGCTTGTCCTGCTTCCCCTTCAGTTCACAGGCGCCACCCTGGAGCAGCCCGGGGACAAAAGAAATGTGTAACATGCATAATGTGTAAAGCGGAAAGGGATAACCAGAGATGGAGAATAGTTCTGTGTTCATTCATGTGTGATGTACTGTACTTGGTTTAGGTAGTAATAGGTCTCGGCTCCCTGCAGGAAGACCTCCTGTTTGTCCCAGTCGTTCATACCTGCCAGCAGCTCATAGAACACATGGTAGTTCCTCTCCTCATTGGCCTACAAGGGATTTTTTTTTGCAATCAAATTGTTTTTTATTTATTTAAAGAAGCCTCCAAGGGATTTGAAAGAACTACACGGTGACATTCATTACTGACCGCATGGACTACCTCGCCAGAACATAATCAAGCGCTGCAACATACAAGTCACAGGCTGTGTTGTTCACTTAGTTACACTCCACACCAGTGGAAAAGAATGTAGAAAATATAGTTAAATGTAACAAAGAAACAAGATTACATTCTGTAAAGGTTTAATCCGACACCTTTTGATTGGAACTTAAAGTGCCCATATTATGAAAAAAAACCTTTTTCTGGGATTTGGGGTGTTACTTTGTACTTTTTTTTCCCTTTACAAATGTGTCTTGTAATAGGTTTGAATCTGAAATATGCCTCGAAAATAAATGTCACTCAATGTCCTCACCTGAAAGACAACCCTGGACTTCTCAAGGAGATATCTGGACATCGAGGTCCCTACGACAACTCCACTGTCAACCAAGATGAGAAACATCGACAATTAAACAGCTGTAACCAATCTTTCAACATATGGTGAAACATTAAGGATTTGTCTAAGATCAGGTGGACTCACTGGAGAATGTGGATGTGGAGGTACTTGCCAAAGCGGCTGGAGTTGTCGTTGAGGATGGTCTTGGCATTCCCGAAACTCTCCAGGATGGGAAAGACCTCCATTGGCTGGAAGAGAAAGAAAGCCAATCAAAGGGAAAAGAGTGTGGAGGACTGAAAGATGCACCCACTCATGGTTTTTATCGTTGCAAACTGATCAAGTCTCACGTTAACGATGGCGTTCCCTCGTGTCTTCCACAGTGAGTTACCTGTCGCAGGTTGTCGTTTCTGCCCTGATACATGGAGCTGAGGTAGTGGACTATCAGCTTGGTAGCTTCAGTCTTCCCTGACCCACTCTGGCCACTACACAAGAAATAAAAATCACCTGACATATGACGCAGCTTAAAATTCAGACAACATGCTTGCTGCGGTGGCTGAGGACATGGCTTTGTAATTATACTAAGTAACATGAAATATGAAAAGAAAGGTCTACAGTGACGCTAGCAGCCCTGTGAGGCTTTGAGCTAAATGCTTATTTTTATTATCAGTTAGTGCGCCGACATTAGCATTTAGCCCATGCTAATGAATGCTAACAGATGCCAACAACACAACAACTGAGGATGCAAATCTTTATATAACTGTTCAAAGAGTATATATATTTTAAAAGGTACAGTCATTTTCTAAAGCAGATGGACAATGTAGATTTAACCCTCCTGTTGTCCTCGGGTCCAATTTAACCCCTTAAAATTGTCTATATCTATAATATGTTTGTTTTTTTAACCACAAAAAATAGATTGGATTCCTTACAACGCTCTTTGCAAATACAATTGATCACTTTCATTCCTCTGATCTGAACTATTAACCACAATATTTCCTAATTTCTGCTTAGGAAATAGTGCTTTTGACTATTTTCAGTGGTGGATTAATCCACATTTGGTGACAAGGATGGTGTGTGTAGAAATTAGTCAAAATAAACTACTGTGTGTGTGTGTGTGTGTGTGTCTATCTGAAGTGGAGGTGGAGGCTGGGATTGTGGCCTTGACCAACTGCCACATTGCTTGTTTGAAAGCCATGATGTCTCACTCTCATGGGGGGGCCACATTCTCTGGGCAGGCAGAGTAGAGAAAGGGGAGGTAACCTTTCCCCCTTATGACCTCATTAGGGGCAAGATTCCAGATTGGCCTATCTGAGCTTTCATTTTCAGGCAGAGCAGGATACCCAGGGTTCGGTTTGCACCTATCACTATTTCTAGCCACTGGGGGGCATAGGCAGGCTGGGGGAACTCATAATAATGTTTAAAAAAAAAAAGAATGTGTGAAATGTAATGCTATGGGACCTTTAATACAGAAAAAGAGCAGCTTCATCATTTAAAATAATATGTATCAGTCTAAATAACAGATGATGCAAAAGGCCAAGTTGTTTGTGTAAAACCTGAGGCAGAAAGATAAAACCCAGAATTTGACAGAAATAGACCACACATTATGAAGTCGGTGTTCTGGTCAGTACCTGATGATGATGCACTGCTCCTGTGTGGAGGCTTGAGACTGACTGAAAGCAGCGTCGGCTATGGCGTACACATGGCTGACGCAGAGAACAGAAAGTCAAACATTAGTAATGCAAAACAAATGAAGAAGGTGGACAGATGTCCTGAAGGGACTGAAACCTTCTGTGAGACACATGCTGCCAGCTGTAAGACAAAGCAGAATGAGGCCCAGCAGTGAGGGGGTTGTTATCTCACGGTGGGTTTCTGTGCAGCTCCTTGCCCTGGTATCTCTGTCTCAGCTCCTCTGTGTAGATGTTCAGAGGCGTGAAGGGGTTAATGGACAGCAGCATGTTCCCGATGTAAGTCTGGGAATAAAGAAAAGGACAGTCATTTATAATTTTATAATAATTATTATAGTATTGGTCACCTATTTCTGTATCTGAAGTCTCTTTCATATAGACCTTAGTGGTCCCTAATACTGTATCTGAAGTCTCTTTTATATAGACCTTAGTGGTCCCTAATACTGTATCTGAAGTCTCTTTTATATAGACCTTAGTGGTCCCTAATACTGTATCTGAAGTCTCTTTTATATAGACCTCAGTGGTCCCTAATACTGTATCTGAAGTCTCTTTTATATAGACCTTAGTGGTCCCTAATACTGTATCTGAAGTCTCTTTTAATATAGACCTTAGTGGTCCCTAATACTGTATCTGAAGTCTCTTTTATATAGACCTTAGTGGTCCCTAATACTGTATCTGAAGTCTCTTTTATATAGACCTTAGTGGTCCCTAATACTGTATCTGAAGTCTCTTTTATATAGACCTTAGTGGTCCCCTAATACTGTATCTGAAGGTTCTTTATATAGACCTTAGTGGTCCCCTAATACTGTATCTGAAGTCTCTTTTACGCAGACCTTAGTGGACCATGGCTTGGATTTACTGGATGCTCATTTATATGAAATAGTTGCCCACTACAGCTTTGACATAAAATTAAAGTAACAGTATGGAAGTGAAGGACTGTTTAACTTTAGAAAGGTCACAGTGCGAGGTCAGTAACGAGACTTACATAAATACAGTCACGGTGGAACCTCTTCTTCAGATTCAGGAGCACAGAGCTCTCGCACACCTCTCTAAGGACATTAGGAAACAGGTTGAATATTATAAGTAGAAGTGCATATTGATTCTGTAGCGTGCGTGCGTGCGTGCGTGCGTGCGTGCATGCATCAACTTACTCCAGCTGGGACAGATCCTCCACCTCATCCACCTCTACGGCTCTTTTGCTGCCAGGCATCAGCACCTGAAAAAGGCCGAGACATGAGCAGCTATGAGGACCAGAGTGAGATTTAAAGCCTCGCTGTCCTCCCTTCCTACACAGCCCGTCTGCCAGGACCATCAACTTCAGACAACTTTGCCCTTACCTTCACTCCACAGCCATCTTCTAGTCTGGCTAACATTATATTTAATGAGTTTATATATTTAAAAAAAAAAAAAAAAAAATGCAGAAGCCTTTGCCAGAGCCCCTTTATGGTTTAAGATGTGTTTTGTTTCTGCACTTCCCTGCTGCTAATGTTCCACTCCACTCATAACCTTTCCACAGCAGGTAACCAATCCACTCGCAGCAGTGTGTTAGCTGATACACTGCAATCTCACAGCAGCGTGCTGCCGTGTGTTTGCTCTATTGTATCTGCACAGACTAGGGAATAAATAAAACAGCAGCAAGTCTTTGATGGCCTATTGTCTTGTGTGCAAAGCGGCTAGAAGTGATGAAGTAGAACTGATATGCTGACGTTCCAACCCCTACTCAACATTAGTTTAACTTTTCCGAATTGGAGGTTGTTTTTTCTCTTCGGTTCATAGGAAAATGCTACTTGTAAAATAGTAAAGTGAGAAATTAGTCAAATTAAATAAGTCTCATTATAACTTCAAAACCTACAAATGTCAAGACTCTGTCCCACTGTACCAGGGTTGAGGGTGGGGGTTGGTGAGGGGCTTCTTCCTCTGTTCCTCTGTTTGCCAGGTTTGTGTATTTATACATATAAAAAAAGACTTCAATAAAAATATCTATAAAACCAAACCTATAGTATTGACACTATTAAAGTGTAGGGGCTTTTTCCACTGCAGGAACTTACTGAAATATCACATAAAAATGTACCCATTGGTACTGGTTCGACTGTTGTGGTCTCTCCTGTGCACTGCCCGCTTTGGAGACAAGTTCCTGGACCTACTGTGTATTTGGGCACCCGTCAGGAGCCGATGATAGTGAGTCCCATCACAACAAGGTAGACCACAATAGACACAACTACGGTAATCAGCATTTTACTACTGCATCTGCAGCAATCAGGACAACTAAGACTTTACAGCAGGGATCTTCAACAGGGTCCGGGACCCTTAGGGGGTCCTCAGAATAACTGCAGCCGGGTTCACAAAGTTTTTATGAAATTTTTTTTTTGAAAGATAAAATGTCTCAACATTAACATCAGCCTATTTGTGGCCCTTAGGTAAGGTAATCACTAAGTTTAATGTGCACCTTAATCTTATACATTTTATACATGTAGTAGGTGGTCTTTTCTCCGTTTCTCCCAGTTAAAAAGACCATGGCTTAAAAAACACAGAAGACCCCTACTTTAAAGGGATTTCTACCGGTAGCCCATCCACATGTGTTTTTATGCATTTGACCTCTTTAGACCCCCTCTGTTGACTGTGTGGACAAATGCACACTGTGGTTGATTGGTTTGTTTCAGACAGCCTGCTCTTTAGATTCTGCACACAGGTGGTATTGATACTCATTATCCGGGTAAAAAGAAGAAATGAGGGCAGGACGACATTTGTTAAATATTGGACAAGCTTTGAGCTTTCCCCTACAACAGTCAGAAAATGTCATCCCGGAGGATGAATCGCAGTGGTGTTGTATCTGATAATCTGATGATGTATGAGTGGAATCTCTTGATGTGTTCAGAGCAAAAACAAAGTATGATTTGAGGCAAAGATGTTTCTGCTTGAGTCAATATATTTCAACTTTAGCCAAATATTTGAATAATGGAATGACCCATGGCATTATGAAAACTAATTCATAAAGAGAGAAAGAAATGACGGAAAAAACGGAAGTTCCACCAGGTTCTCAGGTCCGTCAGAGTCTGAGCAATGGGTCATCCAAAGGTCAAACGGGGTCAGTAAAGCTAGTCTCAAATTTGTTTTGCATCTTACTTTTCAGAATGCAGTATTAATACCTGTGTGCTGACCAGTCGACCCTCCAGCATCTCCTGGGTGGGGTCCTCCGATTCCCAGGGGCCCCTGCCATTATGTGCAGGAACGGTCCAGGCCTGGCCCTCGTCATCATAGACGGTCCTCTTAGTTAGCTTCTCCACTGTCTGGTGGGGCAACAGGTTCTCAGCTCGCAGCCAGTCCTGATCCCACACACAGCAAAGACAAATGAATCACTCCGATTCGTCTGCATTTGGTCACACTTCCTCTCTAGTTAATTCTCTAAGATTTTTTATGAGGGACAGAGTATTCATAATTCCATACGATACCAGTGTTTAAATGAAGACTGTACCACCAAATATGTTTCACATACCTGAGGGTCTCCACTCATCCGTGGGTTACCAGCCCAGTGCACCTCTGTTTGGGGGCTCTTATAGAGACCCCCCTCACCCATCAGCTGGGCGACTTCCCTGTCTGCCTCTTCTTCGTACAAGGAGCGGACACCTGACATCACAGCACCTGTTTCCCCATTTTGAAAGGGCTGAGGTGTGGGGTTAGGTATCCCTGCTGCAGCCTTTCTCTCTGGATCACGTCCCTTGACCCGAGTCGGCCCAGCACTTATTGTTCCCCCTGACAAGGACATCTTGGACAAGTTGATCTTGGAGGGGTCCAGTTTCCCTCTTGTAGCCTGCAGCACACTGACTCCATCTTGATTGTCGAGGGCTGCTCTCCTGTTTCGGTCCTCAGTGCTGGATGATCCCTCCGGTGTAGCGCTGGACCCAGGGCTCCTCTCTGACACATCTGCACCTGACTTTAACCCTCCTGGGAAGGACTTCTTGATGGACTTCAGTAGGCTGAGATCTGGTTTGACAGGGAGCACGAGCCTGGCACCTGGTTTCGGGGGTTTTGGCTGTGATGTAGTGGGTTCTCCTGATGGTCCAGTGGTACTTAATGGAGTGGAAGGTCCAGGATCTGCCTGAGGCGACTCGGCTGTCTTTGCCTTACCCAGTTTATTCATCCTAGGGAGTACCACAGCGTATTTGGCCTCTACCCCTTTGTCGCAAGCTGGGAGCACCTCCTCCCCTCCTTCCCCAGTCTTTCCCTGGGGGGTGGCATTCTCTTCGCCCGTTTTTTCGCAGGCGCTCTTGTTTTTCTTACTGGCCAGGCTGGTTTTACTAGCGACTCTCATGGCCATCCTATGTCTGAGGATATTCCCCTTAGATTTTGTAGGCCCTGTAGGTTTCTGTTTTATCCTCCGTATGGAGAGCCACTGGGAAACCCCGATGGCTTTAGTCCAAGCAGAAAGCTTCTTTCTCATGTTTAACCCCCGGGGCATCTTTTTCTGAATCCAACCAGACATTCGGCGAAGATTGCTCATACCTTTTTTTGGGGCTATCAAACGTTCCTTTGGTTTGCTGGACTCCCCGTCAACGGCCTCACTCTCTGATATTTCCTCGTCAGGCTTCTCTACCGTGTTATTGGCTTTGTGCCGCGCTTTGACGACACTTCCAGCTTCCTGCTGTTCCTCTGTCTCCAGAATGGCTTTGAGATCTTTACCTTTGGCTTTGAGAAGCATAATTCTGTTTTGGCCTTTAATGGATTTGGTCAATGTGGGTTCAGCCTCCTCCTCTTCCTCCTCTGGATCAGTTTCTACAGGAGCATCTCTCCCATTGATATTTTTTGTTTGGTTCACCAAACGGGTCTTGCCTTTTGCTGAGTCGAGCTTGTTGATAGGAAGACCTTTTGATGGTTGGATCTCAGAACTGGGTTTGTCCTTCTGTGCCTTCTTTTTGTTCTTTTTTTCTTCCTTGGCTTTTTGTTTGGCTTCCTTTTCTAACCTCTGCTTCTCTGCTTTGGCTCTCTGCTTCTCGGCCTTCTCCGCTTGCTTATCTGCTTTGGTTTTTTTAAACATCTTGTGCGTCGGTCGGGCAGGAGGCTTCGAGGGACGTGGAGTCTGTCTGCGCCGTCGGCGGGCTTTATCAGCTGTTGGCTGTTCAGACGTGTCCTCCTGGGTTAGCGCTTTGTCTTCCTCGCTGGTGACCGTCTCAGAATCTTCAATTTCCTTCTGGTTTTCCTCTTCTTCTTCACTGGATGTAACTGGTTCCCTTCTGGACTTGGCTTTCTTTGGAAGCTCCTTGTCTGATTCCTCGTTTGCTGTCTCTTCTGTGTCTCTCTGAGTGTCTGATGCCTCAGCCTCCTCCTCGCTCCCATGTGTCTCGGATGGCTCCTCGTTACTGTCGCGCTCCTCCTCTTTGTCATCGGTACTGGTTTCCTCTTCTGTCACCTCCGCTGAGCTTCCTGTCTCGCTCTCCGATTCCTCCTCTGCCTCACTCTCTGTCACATTGTCACGTCTCTTGTTATCAGCTTTGGTATTGAGCTTGTTGTCGATCCTCCTTTGCGTGGCTGCTTTTGGTGCAGGCTTGAGTTTGGGGGTCTTGGTAACGCTCGTCTTACTATCTTTGTTACGTTGTGATCTGTGATTCACAGTATTTCCTGAAGTGCTCCCCACTTGTGTCTGTGGTTCTTTTGGTTCTGCACTTCTCTTTCTACTCTGATCTACTTTGTTCCTTCTATGGCTCTTCACTTTGTCTGTCTTTCTGTCCTCCAGAGTTAGTGAATTCTCTGTACCTTGTTGTTTCCAATTAGGCACTTTAGAGGGAGGCTGAGATGCTACGGAACCATTTCGTCTCACATTTTTGTGCCGATTTCCTTTTTTTGTTGCCTCTGCCCTCGGCTTTGTGGCATTGCTTCTAGCTTGGGACTTGACAGGTGGCATGCTTTCAGTTCTCCAGGGTTGAAAATACCTAGCAAATAAAAAAAATTACAAAAAAACAGTATACATTGTCTTTATTTTGTCATTTGAGCTAAACCATTACACATTTGAAATCTACCAACCCCACATAAGTTAGCCACTCAATAAAATGAACAATTACAGGCTGTAAGTTGAGCAACATGTCTATCAAACTCAGTGAAACCAGGTCCTTGGCTCAATCCATCAGCATCTAGACCGGGTTTCACACTTTAAGTCCCTGAGCCTAGTTCTGAGGCTAAAGACACCCAGGTCAGAGTTTAGCAACACCCGACTTGATTTACTATGTGACAGTCATTAACAGGATAGATTTGAGGGGCTGCAATGCATCTCCACTATTCCATCCTGGATGAAAACAACTTTGCTTGGCCTTTTGCCTTCTGCCACAGCGATTATCTGCCAGTTTAATCTAAACGGCAGTGAAAGGCTATCTATACACCCGCCTAAATGTGCGCCCTGGGGGGAAAGCATTGAGAGCTCATTTCAGTGTAATATAGCTTACCAGGGATCTCAGGTGAAACCCAGGCATTGCTGGGGGGCTGCAAAGTGCTCCGGCTTGTCCTCATGGGCTGTTGTCACTGATTCAAATGTGCACCTATGCTCAGGAGAACACAGCAATATCCCACCCACCAACATTGTGCAGGAAGGCACACAGCTAAATATGCAATACACACCCACCAAAAGTTTGCGTGTTGTTTATGCGTACACACAAAGCCCCTGACAAAGGGGAGCTGGCGTGCAAACACAGGGTGCCTTCTGAATAATACAGCTCTACCTGGCAGGTTATACAGCTCGGCTGGCGTGTAAACGGCCAGCTGCTGAATGCTTGGGAGGAAAGGTGAGAGGTGCTGCTTGGAGAGGACAACAATAGGTACTGATGGATGAAAGAGGGAGAGAAAGAAAATAGAGTCATAACCTGGTGTTTTCTTCTGTAGGCCCATTTTAATATGCAACTTAATTTTATGCAATATACTGTATGTAGAAGAGGGTCTCTGATCCGTAAGGTTCAGATAAGGGGTCTTTGACCTTCCTCCACAGCGCTGCGGAGGACGATCTGGCTAGTCCACACAGCAATCCTGGATGGGAGAAAATCGTGCTCTGGTTTATTGGCATTTCTTTAAACCAATCACAATCATTTTGGGTGGTGGTAAGTACCGGACGGAGTTATTGTGCCGCTGCAGAATAGCCTCTGGAAGGAAATTGTTTTGGTGTAACATGAAAGTTCAAAAGTAGTTTTAGTCGTGAGAGAGAAAACTCTGATTGGACAGATAGTCTAAATACAGTGTGTATGGAAAGTATTCTTTTTGAGAAATTTTGTTATGTTACAGCCTTATTCCAAAATGGAAGAAATCTAAGAAGTAATTGTACATCATTATTCACAGCCCTTGGGATGAAGCTCAAAATTGAACTCAGGTGCGTTCTGTTTCCACTGATCGTCCTTGAGATGTTTCTACAGCTTAACTGGAGTCTCTCTGTGTTAAATCCAGTTGGTTGGACATGATTTGGAAAGACACAAACCTGTCTATATAAGGTCCCACAGTCAACAGTGCATGTCAGACCCCAAAACAAGCACAAAGCACAAAGTCAAAGGAATGATATGTAGACCGCCGAGAGTGTCGAGTCACAGATCTGAGGAAGGGTCCAGAAACACGTGTGCTGCTTTAAAAGGTCCTAACGAGCACAGTGACCTCCAAAATGGAAGAAGATTGGAACAACCAGGACTCTTCCTAGAGCTGGCTGTCCCTCCAAACTGAGCGATGGGTGGGGGGGGAGAATGGTTCTAGTTAGGGAGGTGACAGATAACCCAATGGTCACTCTGACATTGCACAAGACATGAGGCTGCTATTGCTGCCAAACGTGCAACAACAAAGTATTGAGCAAAGGCTGTGAATAATGATGTGCAAGTGTTTATTTTTTATTTTGAGTACATTTGTAAAAATCTCAAACTTTTTTGAAGTTGTCATTATGGGGTAATGTCTTTAGAATTTTGAGAGAAAAAACTAAATTGAATCAATCTTGGAATAACAATGTGGAAAAAGTGAAGCGCTGTGACTACTTAACGTATGCACTGTAACTGCCTGGATTTACCCTGCAGAGATCTGAGGACCAGGTAACCGTAGTCCTCAGATTGGACAGATAGTCTAGCTAGCTGTCTGGATTTACCCTGCAGAGATCTGAGGACCAGGTAACCGTAGTCCTCAGAAGTCCACCGGCGGTTAGAACGCCAACACAGAGAAAGAGGAAGGTGACCGACATACGGCAACATTTGTCAGTGGCACCGGAGCGATCCCAGGAGTAGAACGTTGTGGACATGGACTAAAGGGGTCTTTGGCTTAAAATACGTTGAATACCCCTCTGCTTCAGTCATGTTTTAACCCTCAGGGAAATACACTTTTTCACATTGAGAATCAGATGAGACGCTTAAGTGTGAGAAGTACCAGCTCTGTGTGACTTCATGACAATACATTTAGCTCTCTAGCAAAGTCCAAGGTGCCCAGGTACCATTATCCAGCTCATTTAACGTCTTTGGGTTGCACATGACAAGGCCTCGTCTTGCAGGGCCATCCTTGAACAGAGCGGCTGCTGTTCGCTCTTTAGAGAGCTCCGGTTGCAGCAAAACCTCGGTGGCTCGAGGCAATTACAGGACAAAGCGCCCCATTCTATAATGGATGAGCAAAACTCTTGGCTGTGCGTGTATGACAGCTGATCTCTCTTGGATCCACTTTGCCAAAGATGGTCTGGCTGCAGCGGCCCACAAAGACCAAGATTATAGCTGGGCTTTAAGGGAGGAAAAGCAGAAATTGTAAAAGAACGCATAGTTTTGGAATATAATCAGGCAGGCCAAAGTGATGGGTTGGGAATCTACAGGTTTTGCCTTTTTTCAGGTTTCAGCGGAGCATGCGAAGACTCAGACAGCATTCCGACGCTGTCGAGGATTTCTTTTCGCGGTGCAGCAGAGATGAATGAAGTGGAAAACCACCGGGTAACAAAATAAAGAGGACTTTGCACTGAGGAAATAAAAAACAGACACATCCATTCTTGGGAAAAAAACATGTAATAATTATCCACAAGAAAACTGTAGTGTGAAGTTACAAATAAAAAAAAAATTAGGGTTCTTAATCAGTTCACTACAAAAATATATTCTAGGCTGATGCTAAATACCCAGCATTCTGAGACACAGTACCAAAATATTTCCTTGTACGATCTAAATAGCAGCCAACCCCAGTTACAACAGGCCCACAGGTACAGACTGTATATATTAAACACATTTCACTACAATAGCTTACAATTACATTCCTAAATTACATTATTCATTGCTGGCATAAAAAAGGGCTTATCTAAAAATAATTAAAAACCAAACCCCATAGAAAGCTGTTCCCCCAAAAAAAGTACAGCACTGTGAGCTCCGCAGTAGTGGAGAAGTACCTATGGCCGGTTAAACGTATAGAGTGGACGGGAGGGGGGGGGGGCTGTGTTCGCAGTATACAGGGGTACATTATATTTTGAATCATTAAGGAAATTATGACTGAAAATAACAAATAAAAAACAAGTTCAACACACATGAAACAATGTTTGCATCTTTTTTTCTTCCTTTCTCTCTTCAGGGCATCAGTGAAAACATTTCCCTCGACACTTCTGACTGGTATAGAAGCTCATTTACTCCAAAGAAAAGGGTAACAAATGATGGCAAGATTATGAAAAAAACAATTTGCATCAATTTTGGGATGAAAAATAGGCTCAGTCTAAAAACTTGATCCAATTAATAAAAATATAAAGATTTATAAAGAGTTTCGAGTCAAAATTACAGGATACTACGTAAAAGTTAGGACGCAGAGTAAAAACTAGAATAGTGGGTCAAATTTAGTCAAGTATGGGGTTTACTAAATAAAAATATTTCAATCTTAAGTCAAAACTATGAGATTCTAAATCAAACTTATGACTAAGTCCAATTATGTCTCTTAGGCTTCAACAGTTATACCAATTAAGATATTACATATACTTAAATCACTAAACCTGTGAGAAAGTCCAGACTTTGACTTAAGATCTAAATATTTGGACTAAAAACGTCCTCCACTGGTCATAATTTAACATAGTATCTCAAACATCAATTTTGTTTTACTACAGTATTTTACTTTTTTTTTTAACTCTTTTCCTGGCAGAAATGGGCTTCCAGAGTATAAATATTCTTCAAATAAAAGAAAATAAAAAAATTCAGGCACAAATCACCTAAAGTTGAAGCTCTAAATGTTTTCATCAACGTTGCTCCGATCCTCGCCCACGTTCCGTCCAGCTGTGTGTCCATGGGCAGAGATGACTGCACAGCAGACAGCGTGCTGATTGGACGATCCGTCTCTACTGGCACAATCCCCATGAAAAGGCCGGCGGCGAGAAAGGCTTCAGGAGCGAGGGGGG
>NC_048427.1:20587579-20613014 GCF_013103735.1 Etheostoma cragini | reverse complement strand
GGCAGAGAGGAGATGCTGGTTGGATGTCGAAGGGATGAATTATGGCACCGGTCACATGTCAGGAATGGGTTGCTTGTAGCTTCGGGCTAAAACCGGTCCGTGATCGTGCTGGGATCATCTGGGTACAGCACGTGGTCTTCAGGCACAGGCGGTGTCTCTACCCCCCCACTAACCGCACCGTGATTAAGCACCACCGCCGACAGCCTTCGGGTGTCTCTCTACGACGGGCGGGTGGGATCTGAAGGGGAGGGGGAGTGGGGGGGTTAGTCTCTGAGGCGAGGGTTTCAGGGGTCAGTAGTGGTTGTGTGAGCCGAGCAGGAGGCTGCAGTACGCTTCATACACATCAACGTGTGAGTTCACTCTGAGGAGGCAACAGAGAGACGCTGAGTCCAAAAACTGTTAAACATGAAGTGGCAAAAATAAGGTAATAAAAAATACATCTGGGCCAATACCTTAGTCTCACCTCAACGTTCCAGACATGTCTCTTAAGCTACAGCATTCTTCACATTATTCTCCAGGAACGACCTGCAGCAAACACACAACACCTTCCATCAACAGGTGTTTCACCTTTTGTATTTTAAGCCTTTATTTGGGCGAGTGATCTACTCCTACTTGTTCCTCCAGGCGTCATGTTTACCGCAAAATTAGATTGTTTTTCCCCACGCTGAAGTCATATGGGAGTTAACAAAATGACTTGAAGTCCTACATAAGACTGGGAACATATCCGGCTCATGTTAGCCCAGGTCTGTAGTTGCTGCTGAGCACAGTATTTTTAACCCTAACATGGTCAACTCTCTCTCAAACGTGGTTGCCTCTGCCTCCATCACATTCACTGACATTAATTACAGCCTACCTTGATTATTGTAAAGTAAGTCTGTAAATAGCTATTCATATTTAAAAGGCAGGGGTGTGTGTGTGTGTATATCTCTCTCTCTCTCTCTCTCTCTCGACTGAATTATCAGTGGCAGATAATAACTTACGTCTGGTCTCCTTCTAGTGACTTCTGGATCTCTTGAAGTACTTCTGCAAGACATTAAATCATAAAAATAAATCCCAACACGACCCGACACTTAGCAGCATCTCAGTCCCGTTAGAGTTCAGGTTGTTGGGGTCAAAGGGAAGTTAATCATGCGCTGGGCCAACACTGCTGTGTGGGGGGGGGGGGGGGGGGGGGGGGGGGGGGGGGGGGGGGGGGTGTCTGGTGACAATGAGGGCAGAAAGCTGACATACCAGTTAGGAGAGGCAGCACATTGTGCTATAACAGCTCAAGGCTTTAAGACTTTAAAGGGTAACTTGTTTTTTTGGACTGATGGGAACAACAATGGTTGACATTGGTCCAGTACTGAGCGAGACCTCTGTCGACGGCAAAAAACAAAAGCTACAATGTTAGTTACTAGGACAATTATGCGGATTGTATTTACCTACACCAAAGTGGTCATGTTGCTGCTGACAGGCTCAGACTAATATTCCATGTGTCTGACAACATTATGGAAAGGATTTCTAAGGGGGTCGACCTTTCTGTTAAAGAGTAAAATCTGCAAAATGGCATTCGCTAAACCCACCAGACTCCATGTAAAAAAACAGTAATTTTAGTATTGTAAGATACACGTCATTCAAAGTCAAAAGAAACAAAATGAAACTATGAAAGCCGTTTTGGGTTGTCTTTCCACTATTCCAACAATCACAACTCTGTTTTATGTTTAAACCAACACAGTTTACTGATTTACATGTGAAGATACAGTGTGTTGGGTCTATACACGCTAAACGTGTTGCTTTTTAAAATGGAGTCTGGTGGGTTTAGTGCTAGCAACCTCAGAGCTGTTTCTGGTTTAACAGAAAGAGGTTTTAAAAGGCCTCTCTCTGTAGGGATCCAATAGGGTTACATTGGAGCCTGGTCTGCAGTGTTCTCACTTAATACTGGACCAATGTCAAAGATCCTTGTTTCCATTTGTCACATACACACAAACACAAAATAAATAGTGTCCAGGTTGGCCTTTAAGGTTTTAAATACAGTAACTTAGGGGCCCCCATGGATCATATTTCTACTTCATAGGTCGTCTCAAGTACTCACTCTCATCATTCAGCAAAGCATGCTCCATAACACGTCTAGCTGCACTTTCTGGAACACAGGCCGCAGGCGGAGGACACGTCAGCACAGCCACAAACAAAAACAGACAGCACAAGCAGAGTTCAACAACATCGAACAGAGCACTACATCTGGACATGTAGTGCTCCCTCAGGCAGAGGCACATGCATGTGTAAGTATGATGCTGGGCTTTATGCATTTAGGGAAGTCTCTGATGGAGATTTTTACCTGCATCCTCGCTGCCCTGTCTGGTGTTTCTAGAAGGACAGAGAAGACAAAAACTCAAGGGGACTGAAAGAAATCGTTTCCTGTACACATTAAAAACTACGGAAACCCAGAGGGTGCATACCTATGAGCAGACGAAGCTCCATCAGGCCGTAGCCGGTGTTTGTTGGAGGAGCCTGGATGAAGAGGAACCTCCACCAGACAGCGAGGCTCCACCACGCAGCGGGTGGACAGAGAGAAGCGTTCAAACTCGGACGGAGAGATCAGGTAGAAGCCTGAAGGGAGACAAGACATCAGACAAATCTTACTTTTTTATTAATATTAAAAATGACTCCAATTGATTAATCAAAATAGTTTGCGATTGATTTAATAGCACGGCTCGGTTTGTATCAGTTTCAGTTTTTTTGTTTCTTGTTATTTTTTCAGTCCAGAAATATACTTCAGCATATGATATATAGCTTAATTAAACACAATTAACAAACAACAGAAAGCTATGTTAATGTGTATGTTTCCCTATAGTACTATGTGCTTTAGCAATACTACATGTCAACATGGTCATGCTAATGAAGCCGCTTAATTTGACGGACGGTCTGTTTACCCTGGCCGTGCTTGGTGAAGACACAGGAAGCGATGCCGCTGACGTCCTCCCGGCGTACGCAGGGGTAATGGACCTGCATCTTGACCGACGGTAGTGACACCACGTGGACGTCGC
Organism: Etheostoma cragini; assembly: GCF_013103735.1. Taxonomy (NCBI): domain Eukaryota; kingdom Metazoa; phylum Chordata; class Actinopteri; order Perciformes; family Percidae; genus Etheostoma; species Etheostoma cragini. The sequence continues at coordinate 20,609,991 of NC_048427.1, read as the reverse complement.
CCTGGTTGGTCAGAACCACCAGGCCACTCTCGCCGTAGTCCTCCGAGCGGCTGCTGCCAAACCAGGCCACGCCTACCCTCCGAACTCTGGAGCCATCCACAGCCGTCAGCTTCAGCTTCATCTTAGCGCTCACCTTGGGCAGGGTGAACACCTGAACACACAACCACACCGTCAGCTCAGCTAGCAGTGTGTGACTTATGCTCAGACGGTCGAGCGCTATTAAATGCCTTTCTAGTTCAGTAGCAATACATTAGATCTTTTAACATGTTAGTTTACAATTATCAATATCAAGGTTCTAAATATGTCTTGAATACTGTGTAATAAAAAGGCCTTCCTGGGTCTTGAGTAAATCCAATTCTACTGATCTTTATCATATATAGACCTTAATAAATGACCAACAGGTTTTAGATTGAGACAGAGTGTGACTGCTCGATCTCTTGTTTATGGGAAATATGCATATGTGATCGTTGATAAGTTGTACTGCATATTGATGCAATTTTACACATACTATTGTAATGGGATGTCTGTGATGTAATGTATGTATTGTGCGTCTAAAGTGCACCCCAGGTAGAGTAGCTGGTCACTGTGGCATCAGCCAATGGAGATCCTTTCAATATATTATTATTATTATTATTTTACACATACAACTGCACATTGTTAAACTGCTAATAAGTTCTATCTAGAATAGAAGGTCTTTCTGTCTCAGTGTGTGTGTGTGTGTGTGTGTGTGTGAGTGAGAGAGACTGTCTGAGAGTCCGTCCATGCTCTGACCTTAAACTGCTCCTCAGAGATGACCAGGAGGTGGTGTGAGCCCTGCATGTCCGGGGAGCGAGCCAGGTCGTGGGCCACCTCTAGGGGCTCAGGCAGAGGAGCTCCGTGACCGTCCAGCACCACTATCCCAACAACAGGAGCCCGGTGCATCAGCTGGATTTCCTTAGCTAGAGAAAATGAAGAAAAGAAACATACTTTAACTATATTTCCAAATGACACTTACTTTTACCTAAGTAACATTTTCCATGCAGGAGCATTACTTGTAACAGTGGGGCATTAGTAGGCTACTTTTAAGTAAGTGATCTAAACATTTCTCCCATCACTGAAAGCAGCCTCCCCGAACATCAGAAACTGTCTCACCAGGCTGTGCAGTTACTGGTTCTTCTGCTCTGTGCTCTACAGGAGGAAGGCGGAGCATGTATGCAAACACACAGCCGCCATTGGTCCCTGCCCATAGGGAGGGTGCGCTATGTGAACCTAGAAGACAATGAGGAAACATGTGACCAACCTGAGGTACAGTACCGTGGATGTACTAAATGCATGGGCCTTCTTGTGTTTGACAGTGCAACTCACTGTCTGACAGGAACGTGTCGGCGAAGTAGATGGTCCGTACGAGACCGGTGAACGAGTCGTCTGAGGAGCGAGCCTCGATCTTCCTCTGGACAGGAGCCAGCTCCATCTCTGCCAGTTCAGCCTCTAGACGAGCGTTGGCCTCCTGGAGCTACCCAGAGAGAAAACACAGTTTGAAAGAGGTGACGAGAAGGAGCTTAGGCCGTGTGCAGACGGACCCAAATCACTAACACATGTGTTGTCATGAGTTTCATATTCCCGCTTTGCCAGACCTTCCTCCACAGCATAGCGGAGGAGGGTCTGCCTAGTTCACACAGCATTCTGGGATGGGAGAAAAACACGATCTAGTTTATTGGCCTTTTTCTAAACCAATTATGATCGTGTTAGGCAGTGCTAAGTACCGGATGGAGCCACGGTGCCTCTGCAAAATAGTCTCAGGAAGGAAGTTGTTTTGGTGGAACATGAATGTTCAAAGTTGTTTTAGTCCATAACAGCAAACTCATCAGCAACTGATTGGACAGATAGTCTAGCTAGCTGTCTGGATTTACTCTGCAGAGATCTGAGGAGCAGGTAACCATAGTCCTCAGAAATCCACTAGAGGTTAGAAGAGCCGGAAGTGGAAAGTTGTGATATAGACAGAGTTTATTGACTGGTGGACAGAGGAGCAGAGCGCTAGCAAGCTACCTTGGCAGCGTTGTGGACGTGATGTTTCCTCAGCGAGACTCTGCTGCGTCGGATTCTCCTAAAGGACTGTCGGAGGGATTTCTTTATGCTCTTCACCCTGGACAGAGGGCCCTCCATGGCCAGCTGGTCACTGGGGTTGAGGGTGCACCTACAATTGGAGAAAAGAAATAGTGAGTCAACACATAAATGCAATGTTGATGTACGAAATAACCTGAAGGAACAATTTAACACCTTTCATCACAGTAATCATACAACCACTTCTTCAGACAAATTCAAACAGACTGTCTTCCATTAATACTTCTTCGGAGGACAATGGTGTGCAACGGAGAATGAATGCAGATATGCATGAGCGTCACAATATAAAGTCTCACCACTAATGTGCATTATATATATTTAAACCTAGTGCAAGTTTGTTTGCATGTGGAAACATGCTTGTGGGCAGTCTCAGTCACTTCAAGCAGCTTTAGGAGACTAAGAGCTCAGAAGAAGGCTTGTGACAAAGACTGAATCCACAAACCAACTTAGAAAAACCTGAAAAGACAAGGCGTGTGGCTGTAAAAGGACACTATCAGGCAGCTAGTATGCAACTGCTGAAAACACGCAGAGAAGTCCCATGTCCCTCTGCAGCTCCTTACTTGACGAGGACGTTGTTCTTCTGTTGGTAATCGTATAGACCAAAGCCGTGGCTGGTGCCAAAAGCTACCAGCTTCCACTCCGAGTGCAGGGTGAGGGCGGTGACCACGGCAGGCGGCTGGCACTGGACCAGAGCAAAAGGCTGGAAGCCTGGAGGAAACAGCACCGGCTCCTCTCGCACGTCCAGCCGAGCGTGGCCCTAATCAACGAGAAAACCAGCCGCATATGGATTGGATCACTTTAACCCTGGTGGTGCTGGCAAAGTTCTATTTTTGGTTGGTACTGTACTAGTCTTGCATTGCCAGCTCTATCTCCACAGTGCTGTGGACAAAGGTCCGGCAACACCACACAAATAATAAATAAATAAATAAATAAATAAATAAATAAATAAATAAATAAATAAATAAAGCGAGCCCTGGGTTGTTTTTCTACACCAATCCCAAGTGTCGGGGGTGGCGCTGACATACGGAAGCAGCGATGGTGGCTCTACTAAGTAGTCTCAGGAAGGAACTGGTTTTGGTGGAACATTTGCACCCCGCGAAAGAAACGCCACATCCAATGTTAAATTAACTGTAGATTAGGGCTGCACAATATGTTGTTGTTTTTTTTAAATCTTTGACGCCATATCAACTGGTGCAACAGAAGGCTGCGACAAAATGCAAAAGACTCTCATAGATTATTTGTTAGTTGAAAGAGAATATAGGTTGAAACCTTATGTTAAATAAAAAGTTGGAAATTATTTGTTTTTCAATTAACAAGCAATTTGTTATATTTTACCAGAATAGTGAAAGCAGCAGAAATGCAGAACTGAGACCAGTTGTTGAGTTTTTACAAATAATATTGAATATATTCAACGTTAACCCATATTGCATATGCTCTTCATATCATGCAGCCCTACTCTTCACACAACATAGTAACATGAGCTATTTAAATTAGCTGGATCCATGGTTAAACCTCGTTAGCTCTTACTACGTCCACAGTAATCCCACCAATCAGTCCCAAAATGCCCCAGTTAGAGAGGAAATGACCTAAATATGTTCTTTGTAAAACTTTACAATTACTACCCGAAAATTTTAAATAAATAAATAAGTAAAATAAATTCTTTTCTTTAACACATTTTTAGCGCGTAGCTTGCTAGCTTAAAGTCTTTTGTTGGTTCCCAGAGGGAACGGAGTTTAAAAGGCGACATCCGGTGGAAAAACCAACAGCGCTGGATTTAAAGCAATTATCCTTGAAATGTACTGTTGTTGATCTACAGTAGACTAGTACAAAATATTCTAATGACACAAGGGAGATAACGGGAAAGTAATATACTTGAACTGGCACAGCAAGATATTACAGCTTTCAGGGAGTGATGAGTGAAGCTTTAAAATGATGGTGATGGTGATGAAGTCATGAGTCACGCATTCGTTTTTGCATTCCAACGCTGCGCGTTACCTTCCAGCGGAAGCCCTCTTGGCCCTGCAGCAGATCCACCACTTTAGCCTCCACGGTCTGCTCCGCTGCCTCATCGTTCAGTTCCAGCACCAGGATCTGGAGAGACAAGCACCAGACACAGCAGAACACGGGTCAGTTAGCACAACACAGCCGTTTTCAAGCTGAGGAAAGGGCCGTGGGCTGCGGAATCTTAAAGACTGTGATAAATGTTTGCGGGAACATTTGGTTTAACTTTTTTTTCCTCTTCCTCTTTTTATTATTATATTTAAGACAGTTTTTTAGATTAGATAAATGCTGGAATAATGTCCCAAATCACAGACTGTTTACAGAAATGTCCTCTTTTCAGTGGATCTTTCATTTATTTTTTCATTCCTTTATTTAACAGGAAATAGACAGGACATTGAATGTGTAATATGTTAATATGTTGTACTGATATTTGTTATGGGAATTGTTTTTTATTATTATTATGACTTTAGCTTTGGTAATAAATGTTCTGTTTGACTCTTCAATGTTCCATGCTTATTGAAAGTAAAACCCTTATTGTTGGCAATTCACAGCTACGTTCTCATCCTTGCATAAGAATATAGAGCAGTTCATGATGGTGTCTCATGTTATAATGCTCCATGGCATATTTGATCTGTTACACAGGGAATATTGAACTTTAGCTAAACTTTCACATATCGAATGGTAATCGTGAATTCTGGCACAAAAATCGCAATTTGATATTTTCCTCATATTGTGCACCCCTTAAAAAAAAAAAAGACACCAACTCAGTCCCATGCGGGACACTGAACCCTCACCCTGTGGGCTCCGCCTGTGTTTGTGTAACTGTGTGGCGTGCTAGTGGGGAGTCAAGTTGGAGATAAAAACTTCCCATAGCGAGTCTACACCGGACAGACCTCTCGCTCTAATAAGCCCTAAACAGAAGTGCACGTGCCAGAGAATAGAGGAAACATCACAGATATATAAGTTCCCTCTTCATACTTCATTAAATGTTATCTTTGTCATGCATATCCCTTAAGGTGGAATTAGACAAAACCATAGAACATTTAGTGAACCTGGGTCTTATTTTCGTGGTTATGCCGCCAATGTTGTCCATCAAAATTAGGGGTAGGGCAAAAAAAATAAAAAAGTCAATATTTGATGTAATGTATGATGATTTTTTTCTTCTTCTGAATTTTTTTTGATGGAAGATGCCTAAACGCCCCCCGACAAATACAAGCACCAAAGTCTGCCACAAAGCGAGGAAAAACTGTGTAATTGACAGGTAATGTTTGTAGCCGGAGGTCAGCAGAGATCTCACCTGTCCAGCTGTGCCAGCTATAGTCAGATAACCACTGTATTTACAAAGGTGGATCTTCTGAACGCCGAGCCTCGGGTCATCACTGTACGGGTCAAAACAGCCAACCTGGACAATAGAGAGAAAAAAAGAAAAAGAAAAAAAAAGCATAGGTATGTCAGCAATTTAGTATTACAAAAGGTAGGACACTTTTATGAGACGGGAAAAAAATAGTCAAAGTAGCATATATACGGAATTTGTGTCCCTAGTATGAGTCAAGCTCCAAAAACCATGGATCCTACATTTCCCATGATGCCACTATACAGAGTATACAGGTTTGTAACAGAGGCTTTCAGTTATTAATTTATTTTTTCAGACTGTCCCTCGTTAACTGAATATTAACTGTTAACAGACAAGCAGGCAACACAGCCCCAGTTCATCTGTCCACCATTGTGTGGACACCTGCAGCCACTTCCCTGGACCGCTTATGCGACCGACAAGCCAGGTTGTCAGATGTGAGACTGCCTTGCATACTAGGTGTGTAGGACGGCTTAACCCGCCAGTCAGCATGGGTTAAAGTGGGCCGGAATGATGCAGAACCGCGTTCCGGCACGTAATTAGTGGTTTAAAAAGAATGCCAAATATCCAACCCCGGGTTTACCGAGTTCACTCCCAGCCACGCACCGCTGCGAGCCCGTGCACAAACTGCCTATGGTTAGTTCACACATCTGTAAAAATATCTGTTAAAGTCAGTTGAACAGGTGAAGACAGGTGTGGGAGTGAGCGTACAATAAAACCGGAGCGACTTGGTAACAAGCTGTAGATCCGGTGTTATCTGGTGTTGGACCAGAGGATTTGTTTAAACCAGAGCGGTGATGTCGTTCTGGTCTCATTGTTCTCCGTGAAGTGAAAAACAGCCTTCGCACTGGTAACTTAGGAACTATTTGTCCTTGTCTGTTAAGTGCTCTGCAGTGGACAGAGATGTTATTAAAATAATAATAATAAAATAATATATAAATAAGTATTGTTTTTAACTGTAAGAGAGAGAAAGAAAATCAAATATAACAATATTCTTGATCGAATGTTGACATTGTATGGTTGACTATTGTTGCTTTAACAAAATGTTATTTACACAGTGAGATCTTTTTTTTATAAATGTTCTCCAGAAATTATTTAATGACTTAGTGGTAAATGTAAATAATAGAACAGCTAGAACAGTCTGGTGAGTTCAGGAAATGACATCACTTTACTGTAATACAGCCTTTAAAACCAGGAAAAGACACCACTCACCAGATTACCATATATCCAAAACGTTAGACGATATTGCGATATTGACTCAACATCTATCTATCCATCTATCAAAAAAATAAGTGAATCAGGCAGTAGCCAGCAGCTTTGCCCCTTCAGTTCTGATTGGACAGTTCACTGACACAATTCTTTACCTTACAAACAGTGGGTTGACACAAAAAACCTTACCTTGTTTTCCAAAGCTTTTTTCCAACTGAAAGTTGTGCTTACAAGCTCCAGAAAAAGGTTGGTAAGAGGACCTTGAGGGTAACAGTTTGTCAAAGCACGTTTTTATAACAGACACACACCTTTCTGAATGGTGGCCACTCTCCTTCAGTGCCCTGGTGCATGTTATCATTGGGGTCCGCATCTGTGTGGAACACTCCAGCTGTGCTTAACTTGTACATGGGATACAGACAGACTCCCGATGCATCCCAGAAACGCACAGTCCCGTCCTCATGCCTACACACACAAATTAACTTGATATAGGTAAATATGTCTAAGAAAAGTTTCAATATACAACATGTTAAGCCCAGTTCAGACCAAAGATCTTGCAACGCATTGGTCTACAGCGTTCTGAAATTCGTTTTTAGTTTATTTGAGTTCAAAACTGACCCTGTGAGCAGCAGGTCTCTCTGCGGAGGGTCTGGGGCCAGGTTCTGGCCTCCCGTTATTGGCCATGGCTGCATGCAAGAGAGGGGAAATTAAAAGTTTAACAATAATACCTCCTTAATGCCATCTGTTCCACCAGAAATTAAGGAATCTGTCCAAATTCAGAATACAGCATACCATATATGATAAACAGCTTTAGAGAGGGAGGAGAGTCACATACAGGCATCACTGGAGTGAAGTAATTAGGTTTTATACAATTACGGCTTAAAAAAGTCCTACGTATGGAAAAATAGTAATTTTTAACAATTTGCATCAATGTTTATGTGAAATTCCTTGTGATGTGACAAAAGCAGTGAAAAATCATGACAATCAACACAAATGAATGACACAAAGTGAGTAAAAATAAACCCAAGGGAACTTTTTTTATTTCTCAAATGAAAGACCTACAGTCAATTGGATTGTTATTTGAACAAAAGGAACCCTTTAGCCTAGAAATCTAGACGCACTCTAGCAGCTGCACATGTTACTTGCAGCCAGGGTCAGTCTGGCAGTTTAGTTGACTTTCAGTCTAGCAACTCTCTGTTGGCTTGGGAAAAGGAAAAACCAACTCTGGTCTGGCCAATCACATCGTGTATAGAGTCGGTGGGCGGGCTTAACGTTAAAATGGCAGAGTTGCACAGTTCCGTTCAGTTCTTTCCAATCGACTTTGGGCGTGACTCTGGAAGACTTGGAGCTAAGCTCTCAAGTCATTCTTAAAAAAGGAAGACATGTTCGGAGTATAAAGTTGGATCTTTCAACCAGCGTTGCTCTGATTGGTTGTAGCGCTATCCTATTGCGTGTAGAGGAAATTTGAAAGACAACCGTTTATCCCACCCCTTGGATTGAGCCCTGCCAATGTTGAGTTCTCAGACCCAACATCTGGATGTGGGTCTGGCTTGTCAGGTTAGGAACCCTTGGAACTTAAACTTAAAAAAAACAGGCCTACCTTTTTGGAGTAGTGTGTGTTCTGCATTTCTCCAGCGGCGATGACCCTCTCCCACAGTTTGAGGGGGATGGCGGAGACGTGGTGGGAGCAGGTGATGGCCGAGCTGTGGAGGGGAACCAGGTACGGTGTCTGGATGACGGGCCAGCCCTCTGTCTGCAGGTCAATCACCACCAGCTCCTCCTCCACCAGCACCACCAGCGCACTGGGGTCTCCTGCAGAGGGAGAGAGTTCAGAACAGAGATCTTCAGCAGAGGGTCTGTGGCTAATTATCCCATTTACCACGGGGTGTTACGGAGGTGCCGGGACCCCGGCGAGCAATCGCTGCCATTCAAGTCGATGCACGTTATTCCACTGCTCTCTGTTCCACTTAAGATACGCGACAGGCAGGAAGTGAAAAAGCAAGACTATCCAGTCAATCGCACACATCTTATTTTAAACACCACGGACAACAGATCTTTTTTTTTTTCTCAGGACAACGCTAGAAAAGAGAAGACATGGAATCTAACTGTTGCGCAGACACAACACACGTCATAACAGGATGTTAAAATAAACAAACCAATGAATATAGATAGATCTAGTCTTAATCTAGTCTATAGCTCTAGTCTTGCTTGTCTAGACTGTTCTCTACAGTGCTGTGTTAGTAGCTGAGAACATCTGAAAAAGTTGTAAATACGTAAAGAGAGAAAAAAAAAAAAAAAAGACTCACACTAAACAAAGACCCAGTTTAAGTGATCCAACCCATTTCTTTGAAAGCCAAACCAAAAAAGGTCTGTATTAACATTTTGAATTGCAAAACTATGCAAGATGAAATCTTGCCCGATGGCAAACTGAGTAACGGAGTATGATGTGTAAGATTGGCATAATGGCAAAAAAAATTATAATTTGCAGATTTTCTGCATAGTTGTGCTACGTGGGGAGTGTCAATGAAACTGCCCATTTGTGTGACATCCTGTCGTGTTCTTTAACCCCCCCAATCTAGTACAAGTAGACTTTATATTTTACCCTTACTGTTTTCCGTCAGATCACTTGAAGGCAGCTTGATTTTACGAAGAAAGAGAGAAAGAAAAGACGAGCGAGACAGACCGATGTTACACAAACTCCCCGGTACTTCAGTGCTTGTGTTTGGTGTTTTAAAACAAATTCACTGGCAGGGACATGGTTGTATTAAGCGACTGGGCGATAGAGGTAGTGGTGTTCCCAGTTTGCTGTACGGGACTCTCCCACCACCTCAAAACAAACCGACAGGGCTCCGGTTACATGATTGGCCGCCGCAGCGTGACGTGGGTTTGCGTTTCTCCAAACGTTCAAGGCCTGCTGTTGTTGTTTTTTTGCGTGTGCCTCCTGCGGCACCGCCCGCTGTGAAACACACTACCCCCAGTGTTCTCAGTTCCAAAACCAAAAATGCACCCATATACACAAGACTCAGAATATTTTTCCGTCGATATCAGCAAAGTATTGAGATTTATTTCCCTCAAAAGGCCAATTTCCTATTTGCATTTCTATGCAGCAGAAATCAGATCACTGCAGAAGGCTTGGTGACATGGTTCCTTAGCTACATAGAAAAATATAATGGATCTGATGTCTTTGGAAATTATGAAATCTAAATTCAAGAAATTCCCCCCAAAAGCTTTGAGATACAGCTTCCTTTCCATTGCAGGGCATGAGTGTGTTTGCCATTCGGCAGTTACTTTTGTGGGTGTGTGTGTTGCCTGCCTGTGTGCTGCGGTCCGTCTCTGATGGTGAAGAAGTCGATGATCCTGGAGGTGAAGTCCAGAGCCACGTGTGTTTTACTGTGGATCACTGTGATACAGTGCCTGTCCCCGTAGCTGGCTCTGGGCATACCCCCGCTGAACAGGAGGAACGGAGGCCTACACACACATACATGCACAGAGATTAATCTGCAACGCCAAGCCACGTGACAGACCTGGGTAATAAGTTAAACGTTAGAACGGTGAGGACATAAAAAAAAAAAACTTCCACTGAGCGAAGGAGGGAGAACAGATGTCACACATCCCACTGGTTAATAAAGCAAACTCACCCTTCTTCTGTAGGTAGCTGAACTATTTTGGAAATGGCCTTGCAAGGGAAGTGTCCTGCAGCAATAAAAGACAAGTCATCATCAGCCTCCAAAAAAAGAAAAATCACATTTCATGCAGCGAAGAGAAATATGCAGCGGACACTTCTTTATGCTCACCATAAGGAATGTCGGATTTCTCCTCGTCATCACCCTCGCCACTCACCATCCATTGGCAGTAACTCCCATCGCTGTGTGAGCTGAGAATGTAGCCTCCGTCCTCTGTCCACCAAACACTCTCCAGTTGCTAAGGTTACATGGAAAATACAAAGAGGCAAATGCCAAGATTAAGCGCGCTGGTTGGAACCACAGCTTATCCCGGATGTGCTGGTATTCAGGCCACGGGCCCCACACCGAGCTATAGAACCGTTACCTGTGTGGCAGGGATGTGGTGGACAGCACGCTGTTTCTCCAGATCCCAGATGACCATGAGACCTCGTCCGTAGCCAATAACAACCTGGTTCGAGTTGACCGGGTTCTCCTGTAAGGCCTCTACGTGTTCCAGATTCCTGCGGCCAATGTAGTCGTCTGGTACACTGGAGGAGAGCGAGGAAAGAGGATAAACAAGGGGGAGAGGAAAGAATGAAAGAGACACGCATCAGGAAGACTGGAGACAGAACTGTAACAAGTATTCCATCTTTTTTAACACAATATCACAGTAACTTTGTTTAACTGCAATTATTTGTTAACATTAGCTAAGGTCCTAAACGGTGCAGGAAGTGATTCTGCCAAGATATTTGAACGCAACTATATTTGAATGCCAGAAAATACAACCCCCTGTTCAGAGCCCCCTCCCCTCAGATTCACAGATACATAACTACTGACTGGCACATTCACATGCTGCTGCCCCCCCCCCCCCCCAATCAAATGTCGCTGCCTGTTGCCTAATGGCTTGAACAGTGTTTTGTGGCTCGTAGAAGGCTTTCTGATTGTTTTCCAGTTACACATCAAGGGCTCTGTATTAGCAGCAGACTATTTTTAAACGTAGACAGAAAGCTAGGAGACCGATATTCACTTAATTTGGCAAAAAGTGTATTTGGTTAACTCCACTTACTATACCTTTAAGGCGTATGACTGGTAATTGTGATTTTGTTTACAGATGCCAAATTGGGATTATATACAGTAAGCATGTCTAACCAAAAGCACAATTACCACTTATATGCCTTAAAGGTTTAGTGTTGTTAGTTGTTGGCACTTTACCCTATTTACGTTCATAGCAACAAAAATGGAGATTTATTGTTTTTTATTATAATGATAAAGAGGTGTGGTACGCACGCACGCACGCTGGGGAAAGAGGCTTGGACACAGGCTACGTTCGGCGTCCGAAACCAGCTGCAGACTTTTACCGGCCATGCAGACGTGCAAGCTGTTCCAATCTGGGAAAGCGGCTGCATGTGTTCGCGACAAGACAGGGTTTTGGGGGGTGGGAATTTGAGAAATACTACACAGCTTTCTTTTCCCCCCAGAGTGAGTGGTGAGCAATTGTGGGGAAGCCAGGTGAAATCTGAGATGGCCCGGGTGGCTTTGGGTGGAGCGCCACTACAGCAGAACAAAAACTGAAATGTAAGCACAACTTTTACAAAAGTACCAACATTTTGGTCGATATTGTGCTAACATGGAACACATTCCTAAATAATTCAACCAATATATAATCACTTTCCATGTCGCAGGAGTGTTTTTCTAGTTTTTTAATAGCCTGTAAAAATCAAGTCTGTGAAAGACAACATCCCCCCCGATTCATCTTGTAATGTAATCTGCGATATTGTTGGCTAGACAAAGATTTGAGTGGGCTCCTGGACACATTGATAATGGATGCTATTGATTTTTAGACTACTGTCATCCACTGGGGACTGTTGCACAGAAATCCCTCAAAAAGCATGGGCCTCATTATTTTGACAATGTGATCTCAGGGCTCTAAACGACGTGCGGTGTGTTGTGGTTGCCGACCTGCTGGCCACTTGGTCCAGACTAATGTTCCTCTCTTCCAGCTCTCTGAACCCTGGGACTTCAACGACAAAGACGTGTCCTCCTTCTGTCCCCAACAGCAGCAGCTCCCCGGAGGAGTGGGCCAGCACTGCCGTCACTCTGGTCACACTTGGAGGGGCGCTGAGGAGGACGAGAAGAAGAAGACAACAGAGGTGAGATCATTTGGAGGAATGAAGGACAGCTGCCATTTGTATAAAGCAGGGCTCCTTCTCTCTATAAAATGTCAGAAAATAGTGAAGAGTGCCGGTTATAATTACGAAAAGACATAAGTGATGTATTAATACAACTTGTTTTATTAATCCATATGTCCAAAACCCAACAGACGGAAACAGACGTAGTCAAATTTACAAATTGGCAGTTAGCTATCAGCACTGACTAAACAAAGGGCCCTGTGGAATCTGTCTTATAGCTTCTTTAAATTCTAAAGTGTACGATTCCGTCTATGATTCTGTCATCACAGAAACTATAAGGCTCCAGATTAATGCTCCATCAGACTGTGACTGGCCCCCGCTGGGCCATCGTCAGAAATAAAGACACTTACCACCGGGCCTTATAACTTGACTGGGGGAAACCCTGCAATCCTTAAAATTTGAAAATATGAATCGGGGAATTGGGTTGACAGCTATGGTTGAAAAATGACTAAAAACGATTTGATGATTGTCAAAATAGTAGATTCATTTTTTTCTGATTAGTCAATTGATTTACTGACTAAATCGTACACTGCACGTTTCTACAGAATTCATCGGACTGGGCGAGTCTGCAGTGACTTGATGGACATGGCTTTTCATGGCAAGAACTACAGAGCCGTAGAAACCAAATCATTTTCCAGTCTGGAAGTTTGTGTGTGATCAGTCAGCTCTACCTTTATAACACAATCAGAAACTACTACCTCAGGATCAGGAACTTTTGGGGGGCAGAAACTGCATCCCTGACACCTAGCTGCACTGAAAAAGGGTCAAGAAAGGGGAAAGCTGTCAGAGTGTGTCTGCGTGTTTTACCCCGGTGGCCCAGTGAGTGTGAAGCGTCCTATCTCCAGAAGTTCAGAGTGTCCCTGGTGAGCTCTTAAAGTCCACATGTGAAGACTGTTGTCATCCAGCAGAGTCACCAGTTCAACCTAAACATGAGACACAATCAATCAATCTTGTCCAGAAGGCTATTAAAAAGGCATTCACTTTGTGGCTAGCAGAGGAATCAGTTCCTGTCTCCCCTGTATGATAACCAAGGCAGGCCACTTTAAAAAGCAGAAATGCTGCCATATATGTTCTTTGACTGTACCTGGTGGGGGAGGAAGTGCACCTGTGTGACGGCAGCATTCTCATCATGTAGACCCATGAACTCCACACCTGGAGCTCCATACCTGACCACTGGTTAAGGGCAGACTGGATTTGAGATTTGTGACAGGCCTATTGGTCATAAAGTGATGGACACTTTTTTCACAACAAACCGTTTTACAAGGTGGGGAACTCTCCAGTTGCCTCTCAGTCTGCACTGCAAAAGATATTCTGCATTGTCTATTTTTCAAATATTGGAAGTGGACGTAAGAGAGACACATTTGTAGCTATGAGTCCCTCATCAGGAATGGGAAATCAACTTCTGTCTTCTCTCCTTAAGTCTTGCAGGTTTGCTAGCATGCTATTCAACGTAAACGTCTGAGTAAAAGGGTTAGGGCTAGTAAGATGAGCTCAAGCAAGCAAGACCATTTCTGTGGCCATCTAAACCAGTAGCTAAAGAAATCGACTGACCAATCTCCCGCTGACTCTGCTTGCCTGGCTGGTAGGTTTTCAAATGTAAACCAAGTAAAGACAGGAGGACAAAAGTGAAGATGGCTACGATCCTGACTATATGGACAAGAAAGACCATCTCTGCTCCATCTCCATTTCTGCATCATCGGGGGCACTGAGGCAAGCGTGCAGGACTTGAGCATTGACTGTGGCGTCCTGCGGGCCAGTGTGCGGGCATCGGGCGGTGAGCTGACTGTGCCAGCCAGCCTTCAGGGGCTGCAGCTGTAGTTCACCGAGACATGGCGGGATGCTGGAGTTTCTGTGCCGTTCCACCGGATTTCTTTGGGCCAATCTGACGGCCATATTTTTCTTTATGATGAGTCATGCACAGGTTAAAAGAGCTGATGGGATAACATGGGACAAATTGATTGATTGATTGACTGGTTACAGGGGGCCACAAAGTTCTGGGTTAACTAACGTCACTGAGCATCACCTTGATGATCTTGGATAACTGGTAATCAGCTGGCTCAGTTAACTCTGGGTTTCCCTATCCAGCCATGAGCCGGTTGACGTTAAAAAGGCCGGAGCTTAAAGAGATACTGAGCTGTAGGACAATCTACCTCCACCTAGTCTACATCGAAGACGTTACACTTGGGGGATTGTTCATGTGCCGCCGGATCTCTGCAGGGTAAACCCAGACAGCTAGCTAGACTATAAAAATGACTATTGCTCTTTATTCCTTGTCACTTTATTGTAAACAGAGTCATTTTGCCCATGCTGTAGGAATGACTACATTTTTTCCCAGTTATCAGATTGGTAGGTGTGCATGGAGGTTTACACCTTCACATTTATAAAAATGCTCAAGTGAGGCATAGGTTACCATGGCGATTTACCTCAGTTAAAAAAGGGATCCATCTCCGTAACAAAATACCTGAATGAAACATTTAAATAGCTGCTAATGTAACTTTGTCGGGACCCTGTGAGCCGGGTGTCGATAAGCATGAACAATGGCTTTTAATACCCTTGACTTTGATATCCCATAAGGCTCATGTGTCAAGTGAGCAAAGCGTTGCTGTGCACTGGAGGCTGACCTCAGTGAAGACTAACAACACCATCCCTATGGGGGAATCACATTATCAAATGCTTTTGTGCGCTACATAAAAAGGGCGTTAAAACATCCCGCACTTTGACTCGTAATATTCATTGAAAGATTTTCGTTCCATCTGTGCCCTCTTGCAGTTTTATCCAGGAACAATCTGCTGCATTGTACGACTGGATTACTCGAACGAGAGAAGTCACTGCGGTTATCAAAACCAGTGTGTGTCTCTGTGTCAATGGGGAGAGTGTACCGACTGGCTCCGCTACGCTGTCAATGAGCAGAATTGTGCGAAAGGCTGTGGCGACACAGACTCCACTGTCTGAGAATGCCAGGCGGGGTTGAGCAACAGCGTGGGAAAAATCAAACACATGAACCACGTACCCATGTGAACCGCAAAGAGGATTTAGCAGCGTCATAGCTGCTCATTAGCACTGCCTGCCTCAGGTTCAAACATGCCGCTTGGATCCCTCCCTGACAACTCTTTACACACAGGTAGAGTAAAGGATACAGTTTGATGGCCCCGGAGCGGGTGCCAATGGCCAGCAGCTGCAGGGAAGGACTGTAGCCCAGAGCGCTGGGCTGGTGCGGGAATCCATGCTCCACTGTCTGAAGAGGAGAGAGGGGAGAGACAGGGGTAGGGTGAGACCAAGCTTTGATAGCAGAGACAATGTCAAGACAGGATAGGAGACTGCAGGAAAACACAGCGCAGATAACAGCTTGTGGACGGAAGGACATCAGATAACATAGAAAATATGAATCCTGCGGTCTTAAACCAACCCTCGGTCACTTCCTCTGCTGTGGCTGTGAATAGAATAGTATTATCGTTGTGATGCAGCAGTGTTTTGGTAAACTTCTTATTCAGTTAATTGTTGCATAATCAATAAGGATAAAAAGAATACTTCATGTCAACACATCAGTCTATTTTGGAA
Source organism: Etheostoma cragini (assembly GCF_013103735.1). Taxonomy (NCBI): domain Eukaryota; kingdom Metazoa; phylum Chordata; class Actinopteri; order Perciformes; family Percidae; genus Etheostoma; species Etheostoma cragini. The sequence goes on along the minus strand of NC_048427.1, from coordinate 20,593,924 downwards.
CAGCTTCCTCTAGTATTCTCCACGGTCCAGATGTTTAAATTAAAAACAAGTTAGGCGTACCAGTGCAACCAGTGTAAAGTTAGTCCGACCCTAGACTTCCACCAATCCCGTAATAACATTTTCAAGGTGTAGTGCAGGGAAATATGATCCGCCGTGAGCACAATGTATTTCATTTTGAAAATTAACTGGATGTTTTATTAAGTTTCTGTGCTTGACTTCCTGTACCGCACAGCCTGACTTGTGCTGAACTGCTGCAGAGCTCTATGGCAAAAGCAGAAGCTCTGCGTATCTGGTCCGGAGGGCTGGGGATCGCTGAGCTGGGACGGAGTCGGAACGTAGCCACTCAGCAGTCAGTAAAAATACACACATGGACTCTAAAGGAAACCTACTGACTCCGCCACCCTTCCAGAGCGGATTCGCAGCCGTTCCGCAGTTGGTTGAAATCAGGGAGGAGCCCTATAAAGCTCTGTTTAAGGCATGATTTACACAGTTGGCCATAATCGGATGCAGACCGGTTTTGGGGCCGTTTGACAGTTTGCACACTATCTCTCTAAGTTAATTATTAAAAAAGTGTACAACTTTGACTCGGCTACAGCTCTGAGTCCGTCCCCCTGCTTCGGTTTCACTCACCACTGAGTCTGAGTTTATGTCCCCCCCCCCCCCAACTATCTTTTACTGTGGATTAAGTTATTAATTCAGTAAAGCGCCAATATTACACTCATTTTCAAGTTCACAATTGTCTTTTGAGATTGAACCAGAATAGTTTTGCATGGTTTCATTTTCAAAAAACACAATGGTTGTTGTACTGCACGTTGCTGCAGATCCTGTTTTCACCGTGGTCTCATTCACATTCAGCCCTCCAACAGCAGCTGTCATATACAACTATCTACACAGCTATAGCTGGCCATATAAACAGTAGCAGCTGATTTATCAGTAATTCTTCACATGTACATATGATCCAACAGCAGCAGTGATAGCCATCGTTGTTAAAGTCAGAGAGGTAATCAATGGTTCAGTTTAAAGCACTTACATTCTGACTTTATTAATACTTCACAATAAAAGCCAAATTGAAAAGATCATAGCCACATGCAAAAAAAAAATGCCTCCAGTGAAGATTCAACTCGTGAACGCACAAAAAAAATTAATCAAAATTAAGTTTATAGATAGATTTCAGACTGAATCCATTCACAACTAATGAAATGACAAAGTTTCCTTCTGGGGACATCATTTGAAATTGGGCAAAATAGGTTATAAATTGCAATATATCGCAGAATATTGCAATATGTTTAAAATCGCAATAATATCGTATGTTGATGATATCGTATTGGAAGCCGTCCTGGGCGGTTGTAAGAAGGTGGTGGCTACACTTTGATGGTGTTAGAGAGTAGTAGGTAACACTTTGGGTGTCTATGGTAAAGTGCTATTTAAATGTAATACATTTGGCCTGTGGTTTTAGGTGCTGCGTGCAACTTCTTTCATCTGCTCTTGCACGTCATTTAACATCTTGTTTTAACTGCAGAGCAAACAACCAGGATACATTGAATAGTTTTATTTAGCATGAGTTTCCTAATGTAGATCCCTTCCTGTGAATTAGCACTCAAATGAATATTGCTCAGAGGAAGAGGAAAATAGCTAATGTAACATTTTAAGCCGGTGTGTAGGTGTAAACCCAAAATGGCAAAGCAGTAGCTTAACAAGCTACTGTAAACACCAGGCAACAACTGGTAAATCCTGTGTAGACAGATGAGGCTGTGCACCATTCTGCAATCATCTGTTTTAGTTTAATAAGGGGTGTAGTAATACACTCAACTCGCGATACGACTCACAATTTTAAGTTGACGCTGAGATTTTCTCGTAATTTCTTTTTTTAACTGAATGAAATGAGTGAAACAAATCCTGTCATTTGCGGTTAAACGACAAAAGGAAGAAACACCAGATGTCAGAAGTGGCTTTTACAACAACATTGAAGGCAACAAAAGTTTCTGGAGCAGAGTCCAAACGCAACACTAATCTCCCAACGCTAGGCCCCTCTGTGTCTTTAGCTGCAGACTGTTGTATGTCTCGGGGTTGGAACCCTTCCCATTAAAATACAGGCATACTTTACACCGATTAGTTCTCAGCATTTTAACTGTTCAGTCAGCTAACTCACTAGCTAACGGTAGGCTAACGTTACCTGCTGTAACATTAACGTTACGTTAACTAGCGTTACGCCCGAGGCGGTTTAGAAATGGCATCACAGTTCACATTTGATCTCAACCGGTTGTTATCGTTACCATTTAAATAGATTTGTAACTCATTTACGATGCATCGTTGCATCCCTAGGTTTAATGGTACTTTTTGGGAGAGCCTGCTGCTGTTGGGATGTGTCCTGTCCTGTGTGCAGTGGTGGAATGGAACTAAGTACATTTCAGAGTGAAATGTTGTACTTTTTACTGCACTACATTCATTTGACAGCTTTAATTACTAGTTACTTTGTACTGCACTATGTTAATCTGACAGCTTTAATTACTAGTTACTTTGTACTTTTTACTGCACTACATTAATCTGACAGCTTTAGTTACTAGTTACTTTACACATTAAGATGTTTGCACACAAAACACATTTTATTAAATACATGTTTTTATTATAAATTAATCTACCCAACAACAATAAACAGGCAGTTTGCTACAGCTGAAACAAATGGCCTATTTAACAATAAGTCCATTGACTGAATTGTTTCCAGTTCTTTTACTTGTAATACTTTAACTGTAATACTTGTTTATACTTTAGGATGCCCTTCCACATGTATTCCATGACTTTGTGGTAATGTCTGAAGTTCTACCACGGACTCTGTAACTTGGTTACCTTGTTTCAAGCCATTCTAGCGTGGTATAGAAAGCCTGCAGGAAGACGCCAATGAGAGCCTGCTATCAGCATCCTTTACCCAGCGCAACTTGGAGAGCTCATGAATAGTCATGTTGTGATTGGTTTGATTTCTCCTCTTATTTCTTTCCAGTGGCTAGAGCTGACAGGAGGTAGCAGTACACCCCCACCCACCCACCCACACCAACACACGAGTGGCAGGGCACCTTTAAGTAACTTTTTCAATACAGGACTCTTTTAAACAGAGTATTTCTCACAGTATGGTATTAGTACATTAACTCAGAGGAAAGATCGGATTACTTCTTCCACCATTGGCTTTGTGTCGGGGTTCACTTGCCTTGTTGAACTGGAAGAGTTCCTGTTTGAGTCGATCTCTCTGGGACTCCTGGCCGTGTCTCCTGAACCTCTTCATCCTGTCTCAGCACCAGCGTGGAGCCTGCAGGCCCACTGACGCACACTGCAGGGGGGAAACAAGAGCCGAGACAAAGACACAGCGTTCATTTAGGAATCCTGCAGTTCATTTTGTTCTCCGCAGACTTTGCAACATGTTTATTTTGCATTGCACTGGTCCGAAGAAAAGACAACACTTATGCAATATTAGGATATCCAAAATCAAAGATGATATCTAGTCTCATGTCACAATATAATATCGATATATTGGCCAGCTCTAATAGCCAGCCCCCACTATTCTACATATCGGCCAGCCTGAAGCCTGGAATATATGGAGCCTCAGGGAGCTGAATCACCAAAGATGAAAGGAATTCTAGAGGCAGAGCACTTCTGGGTGCTGCACCCTCCCAAAAGATAAGGACGGACACACTGACACACAGAGAGAGAGACACACACACACACACACACACACACACACACACACAGATTGTGAATCTGTTGTACACAGACGGTTAAAGGCTGTACATTGAGAGCGAGCGAGCGGCTAAACTGCAGCACGTGAGCCACAGAGCAGCGTGAAGGCCCCTGAGCCTCCTCGTCTGCTCGCTGGCTGCTTCACTCACCGACACTAAACTATGTAGGAGAAAGCAGCTTAGGGGACAATATTTCAGACGGCGGGAACGGAAAACTCAACTGCAGCGAGACATATGATCCATCGTGTCACAAGTGTGTGACAAAAGGGCCGCGCCGCGAGACACAGTTCCCCGTTTTAAAGCAGCTCATTCTCCTCGGCCCGGATCGAGACGTAGTTCTGGTATTACTCCCGTCAGCAGTGCTTGCTTGACTCACTGCTGGGCTGTGTCACACATTTCCAACTGCAGCTTCCGCAAAGAAAAAGCCAACACTACTCTGGTGACCGACTGGGCTCTGATACTGCTCTAAAACACATGAAGGCAGATTCAATTTCTCAAGACATTTCTCTCCTGGTGAGGTTTCATTTCATCACTCTTAGAGTTCAAAAATTACACTTCCAGTAGAATCGTTTCTTTATTGGAAGCATTTGGAGGATTTTGGTTTCAAATCCGATCCTCGCTTCGCGGTTTAATATGAGCAAGTATTGGTTTACGTAAGCAGCCGGGTGCTCGTTGTGTTGGACTATTGTGATATTTTCAGTGGCAATACTGTATAGATACACAGGAGCCAAGTATGGATCTATTATTATATATTATATATGTGTTGGTCAGTTTGTCCCATTTTGCAGCAATAACACTGAAGTGAGGTGACCACTTGAAATTGAAATTGGCAAAAATTTGAAGTTGGAAAAAAGGTTATAAATTGCAATATATCGCAGAATACTGCAATATGTTTAAAATCGCAATATTATCGTATTGTGGCATACAGTAAGTATTGTGATGATATCGTACCGGGAGGTTTCTGGTGATTCCCACCCCTAGCTCTAGCGTGGCTTTTATAAGAACCAAAATCCAAATGAAGAATCAGAATTGGAACCAGGATTGTTGTACACAAAATGTACTAAGGCTGCACAATATGCGAACGTTATGAGAAATATATGAGAACGTTGAATATCACAATATTGATTATTACTTGCGATAAATAAACAGATATTGAAATGACATTACATTTTAACGTGAGGTTTTCTACTGATACTTTCTTTCAACTAACAAAAAAAATCAGTTTGTGTCTATCGCAGTGTGTTGCATTCTCAGCAATGTGTATGTTGCGCCACTTGATATTGCGATGATAAAAAAAAAAATTTAAGATATATTGTGCGTCCCTAAAATGTCCTAACAGTACACAGCTAGAGGTTGATCAACAGCTAACATGATTGTTGTTGCAGCAGGTTACATGTATTCCTTGTAGACACTGTGTGTGTGTGTGTGTGAGTGAGTGAGTGAGTGAGTGAGTGAGAGAGAGAGAGAGAGAGAGAGAGAGATGGTCCCAGGAGAAGCAGCAGAGCAGAAAGAGGGAGCTCAAAGCTCTAAGCTCTGCTGACAATGGCAGAGTGGGAGGTCCGCTTCCCAAACACTACGGCATCTAAGGGCTACGTTAGGAATCTGCTGAAAACTCCCGTATGCATACATGTAAACAGCAAAGATAAACCAGTATAGAAAGCTAGCTTGGGTTCATCCTGTGAAAGAGAAGAAAAAAACACAGCCATCAGTTTCTCTCTACCGTCTTGAGACATCCTAATCCCACAGTTGGTTCTCTCCAACTGGATTAATTGTGGCCTTTCAAGTAACCTGACAGACAGAGCACAAATTACCCAGTCATTAAAAACACACTCGCGTGTTATTTCTACACCAGCTACTTATCAAGGGCCAAGGCTGGGAATGAACATCCCAATTATGTGGACTGCAGTGATGTTTAGGGCCGTCCGTTCAGACAGTTAGATTAACCTCCTCCACTCTCTCTCAAAATCTTGTATACTCAACTGAAAGTTCAACGAGCAGAGACAGCAAGGCACGGCACTTTTAAACGTTGATAACCACACAACAGATTTGCATGGAAAGGGTGTCTTTAATAATCTTCTATGAGACACATGCAGGGCAGCTCACAGACCAGGAGTGGTGCTTCTGGAGCAACAAGTAGACCCATGTTTGGCTCAAGAGCACATGGACAGACTTGCTGCGTGACCTTGCTTGCTCTATGGAAGAAGTCTTCAACAGGGTTTGGGTCTATTACCGTAGACGGAGCCACCAAGATATCGTTCACACTTTTTTAGTTTTTTTTCCTTTCATAGAAACCATTGCCTTACCTTGAAAAAGACATATTATTGGCAAATATAAATCAGCCTTTTTGTGAAAAAACAAACAAACAAAAAACACTAATGATGGGGCATACTGGCCTATAGGTAAGATAATTACTAATGCCTCCACCTTGTCCCCCCCCCCCCCAAAAAAAAAGCTACAGACTCAGAAATAGCACATACAAAGGAAAGCTCATTGTGGGACTGGCTCTAGTGGCTGGAATTCTGGACCAAGGCTGAATTTTGTCAAAGAGACTTCAGATACAGTATTAGTGACCACTAAGGTCTATATAAAAGAGACTTCAGATACAGTATTAGGGGACCAC
>NC_048427.1:20584114-20587479 GCF_013103735.1 Etheostoma cragini | reverse complement strand
GGTCTATATAAAAGAGACTTCAGATACAGTATTAGGGACCACTAAGGTCTATATAAAAGAGACTTCAGATACAGTTTAAGGGGACCACTAAGGTCTATATAAAGAGACTTCAGATACAGTATAAGGGGACCACTAAGGTCTATATAAAAGCATCCAAAGAGCACCATGTCATGGGATCTTTAAGTCTTGCATCGCTGAAATACGTCTGCCAACCTACTAACATTATTTAAACAGAGAAGGAGGCTGACATACGTTCCCATTTTATAGAAATAATGTTTATAGTCGATTATAAATGCCGATTCCAATAGATCGGGGAATGCCTAATATTTATCCACTGATATATCGGTCAGGCTCTAGTATGTAGATCCTGTTATCCAAGCCACAGCAATAATGCAAAAATGGGTATCTTCCAAACACGACAAACTAGTCTTAAGAGATCCCGATCATTATTAGGAATCAGTGGGCTTGGGGCAGTGAGCCACAGACAGGGTAGGGAAGAAGAAAAGTACTGAGAGATAGACTAACACATTGTTGGTTGTGTATAGTTATTTGACTACTATAGTAAAAGTTTGCCTGATTTGAGTTTCATTCCTAAAGTTTGGTCGAGCCATTCATGGGTACTATGACTCCGCTATGAATACTGTATGGAAGTTGTCAACTATCTTCTTCAGCAGCATATCTTCACAGGGAGACTTGTTTGACAGGAAACCATGTGAATCTGTGCTTGTGTGTGTGTGTGTGTGTGTGTGTGTGTGTGTGTGTGTGTGTGTGTACACAGAAAAGGTTCATTTACATTAACTAGAGTGTGGACAAGGTTGTCATTGGGACAGGGAAGTACCTGTTAGTTTCAGGTTAATCAGAAGAACAATGGCAGGTCAGCAGTGAGAGACAGAAGCAGATCGGGCCGGTTCCAGCAGAGCACGGCATAGCAACATGCCCTAGTTCTACTGCCACATATGTATTTTCCCTGGAATTCCACTTGGCAGTAGGGAAAAAATGAACTTGTGTTGGGAAACAAGTTTTCAGTAAATGACAGTGAACGCTGCACGCCTTTCGTCACACTGTTTGATCTACAGTGAGCTCATCTCTGGGCAGGATAAGGTAGCACACTATTTACCTTTGATAGTATATTACAGTGGCCTATTGACTCTACTCACACAGGCCCATTCAGCAGCTCAGTCTACTCAAATAGGTTCTCTCTGTACAATATGCCATCCCAAATGCCCTTCACTTAAAAAGGAAAAGAAAGAAAAGGTGTTCACTCTCAGTTTCATCCCACGGTTCAGTGAGGTCATCAAATTCCCAGCATATCAACCAAAGCCATCTCAGTTGAGAAGGGAGTTAATGGAGGAAGAAATGTGCATAAACATGCCAGGACAAGACAATAACAACCTCAAGAAGGCGGCTCGACCAGCAGAGCCGCTACATGGCCGGCGTCTGTCATCGGCATAGCGAGCATAGCGCTTCAGAGGGAAATGCCTGGCATCCAAAACATGCTTCTGATCAACTGCAATCAGCAGCTACGCTGGTCCTCGCTGCCAGACAGGAAATAAAAAGGCAAAATAATAACCAGCCCCCTCGCTGACTGACATCTAATCATAGTCAAGTATAGACATTCATATTTATGGTGTCAAATGCTACAATCTACAAAACAATCTCCTCACAGGTCGAGCAGAAACTGTTTAACAGTAGCTGGTAATTGATAGAACTGGCATGCAAACACAGTTTGATCACAAAAAGCTTGCTCACACAAACACACACACCCCCACAGCTGATAAGACCAAATAAAACACTGACAGTGTACGGCCTGACACCTCTGTGTGATCTTGAGCGGGACATCACTGAGCTATTCTTGGTTGTGGTGGCGGAAATGAGTCCTCTCAACTCAGCATTGGATGGTGTGCGGGTTAGGGCGTGATTTGTGTCAGGTCAGTGCAGTGAGAGGGACGGGGGACGGGGGGGGGCACGGGAGCAGCACGAAGCAGAACCAATCAGGTGTGTTGCATGCCGACACCTGGCTAAGAAGACCAAGCACTGGACTGAACACATGTGAAATAGAAGGACGTATCTGGACAGAAGAATGCAGCTAACAAGACAGAGCAGTAGGAGGAGTCTGTCAGCAAATACAAACGCTTCCTTCCACTGTCCCTAACAAAAACACACAGGAGATCTTGTCAGTTTTGGGTGTGGCAGGCAGGATATCGCATCTCCCACCAACTCACTCCCTCCCTCTTTCCTGTAATCAGAACCAGGGAGACGCAGGAGAAGAGGAGGGGTGATCAGGAGGTTTCCCACTAGTCAAGCTTAGATTATCAGGGACAGTGGACAGCATTAGGCCAATTGCAATTCATTTACAGGACTTTAAAGAAGCCCCCTTGCTCAGTTTCTTTGCTGCCTTTACCAAACCATGTCCATGTAGGCAAAAACTGAATTTATTTCAAAACGTTTGTTTTAACATCCCAGTGAACTGTAGTTGGTACAGCAGAAAAAGCACAATTCACACTGTCAACGAGATGTGGCACACGTCATGTCTGACCAACAGAATACAGGACAGCTTCCAGGGTTTTCTTTTCCATTATAAGTCTCAGGTGCAGCACCCGAGCTTGATGAATGCGAAATGCGGCAAAGGGAAAAGCATCCAACGAATAAAAGACTTCTCTCAGGTCTTGTAATTGTAGTTGGACTTCTGTAACAAGTTTGCTCTTTGGGCGCTATTTATTTATTTATTTATTATCTGCACTAGCTTTCCCAATGTTTTAGACACATATGGCGGACTGATCTCATGAAACGTCGTATGTATCAAGATGCATACTCGCTTTTTAGCGTGTTTACCAACGCCGTTTGGCCTCCGTTGACTTACATTACCTCACGTGCCGTGGCATGTAGTATGAAGGGGCAAAAATCTGCGTAAAACCCAGGACTTTCACCCAGTAGACCGGGATTGTGTCCTGTGTGTCATATTTCCTAAACTCAAGTAATCTTCTGTAATCTCCGCCAAAATGACCCTTAGCTCGCTATTGCTGACCTGAAGGAGCACCATGCGGGACACTAGAAGAGGAGCACCAGAGGCAGAGCACCATGCGGGAGACCAGAGGCAGAGCACCATGCGGGGCACCATGCGGGGCACCGTGCGGGGCACTAGAGGAGGAGCAACATGCGGGGCACTAGAGGCGCAGCAACATGCGGGGCACTAGAAGCGGCGCACCAGAGGCAGAGCACCATGCGGGGTACCAAAAGCGGAGCACTATGTGGGGCACCAGAAGCAGAGCACCATGCGGGGCACTAGAAGCGGAGCACCAGAGGCAGAGCACCATGCGGGGTACTAGAGGCGGAGCACCAGAGGCAGAGCACCATGCGGGGTACTA
>NC_048427.1:20510804-20584014 GCF_013103735.1 Etheostoma cragini | reverse complement strand
GCAGAGCACCATGCGGGGCACCAGAGGCAGAGCACCATGCGGGGAACTAGAGGCAGAGCACCATGCGGGGCACCAGAGCTGGAGCACCATGCAGGGCACCAGAGGCGGAGCACCAGAGGCAGAGCACCATGCGGGGCACCAGAGGCAGAGCACCATGCGGGGAACTAGAGGCAGAGCACCATGCGGGGCACCAGAGGCGGTGTTGAGGAACTCTTTTGCGGCTCGACACATCTACTAAACGCTACTGATGTGACTGAGCCAAGACGGAGGTCTGTAGCAGCTTCAACAACAAGCATCCGCCGCTCTGTAGCATGGAGCTCCTCTTCGCCGTTGGGTTTTACCGCTACTTACTAAGAATGCTACCTTCTGGAGACCATGGGATGTTAATGTAAATAACTCGCCAACAGGGGAAAATACAGGTAAGGTTGCAAAACAAAATTAAAATGAGTTCAACTTTTAGCGAAGACCAAGTGAATTACCTGTGTGTGAAAACAGCTTTACCTCGCGCATCCGTTTTGTTGGTGAATACATACCCATAACATTTAGAAAAGGTAAAAATGTGCAATTAATCGCGATTATTTGCAAGTTAACTATGACATTAATGCAATTAAACATTTGAATTGTTTGACAGCACTAATAAAAACCATACAGTTCTTGTGAATATTGTATTTTTTCATTAAGATTTCAAATTATACACTTACGTTGAGTGTCACCAGAGAGATTCCATCGCATTTTGAATGTGGAAAAAGAAATGTGAAAGATGTTGCAACCAAACCACTCCTTGTCTTTAGGCTCTACATATCCAAAATATACTCAGTTACCTGTCTCTCTGGGTATTTACATGAATAATTGCCGAAATGCATGGGGGGGGGGGGAATAGAAGCATAGAAGAAATAACTGCCAAATATATGCACATTAGTCTATGCATGATCATGCTACATTAAGAGCAGCTTTCTGTATTGATTTATGCTCATTTTTGGGGAGATTTGTGATAATTCATTTCCTACATAACACACATACATTTTCATGAGGTTTATGCTGCAAAGCCTGATGAGCAACAGGACATCCTAAATCATTTCTACTTCCTATCCCATCCCATTAGCAGACCACAGAAAAGGCTTATTTTCCTGCCAGCTAATGTGTTGCACATTGGGAGACGTGAAACAGGAATCAAGTTAACAGTTAACAGCGCTAAACACAGCGTGACAGTCTGAACCAAATGCTCCGTTTGAAGTTAACAAGCAAGGTCTTGGGACATCTCACCGGTGCAAGGTTATACGAATGAACTCTCCTGTTGAAAAATGTTGAAAGAATTGTTCAAAAACCGGTCAACACTAACCATCTTGCATTGTTTGTACAACCAAGACTGATACAACAAAAAAATCCTGCTTTTGCTCAAGCTTACTCCTCTAATATAAAAGTGCTTGCCCTACATTTGGGAGTGGCCATTATTTTGCCTCCATAACAGTCACAGGTGGACTTTACCATGCAGATGTAGTAGCACTAAATCTACTGAGAACAAAGGCTTTTTGTTTGGCTAGTCTTGATGCAGGTGGAGTTGGAAGGACAAGGCCTGTGTCCTTCAGTGTCCTGTCCAGTCCTAGGGGACTTTTTTTCTACTTGTGCTCAACAGTATACAACTTTTACCTGTCAAAGTTAATCATACTACGATTTAAAGAGATGGAAGACAAAAAAATATTAACGGTTTATAGTGTTGACACACTGTGACTCACATGTATAGTCACACATTTGAGTACTACAACTTAGCTAATTAAGTGTAAGCTGTAACTTGATTTAGTTGAATGGGTACAATGTGAGTAGGGCTACGTATTGTAAATGTATTTTTATTCTACGGGTTGTCATTTTTTTGGGAATTTACCTGAAACTAGCCAAACCGGTCAAAAGGCTTCTTCCTCATGTATACACACACACACACACACACCCCCTCCCCAACTCACACACAGATTACTCACGCTTGAAACCAGACCGTTGACTCAAAAGGGCTTACTAATGTACCTGCTGGGTTGACACACCTTGCTCAAGTTATACGTTTCCGTAATTATGCAACACTGCCAGGTACTACTTCTCACCTGGGTACACACACCAAAACGCCACGGTTTCTTCGGCACGACTGACAGAATAGGTTACACCACTTTACTATAACACGATACTTTTCGCTACTGGACTCGTGTCTTAAAGCTAAATGAACGGCTTCAAGTTGCCATAACATGCCCAGGTGTGTGCTAACGCCTAACGTTACTTAGGCTAGTTGACGTAGTTGTCTGGGCGCATTATTTACTGTTAATTTACAGTATCCAGCGGTTAGCAAATCAGAACACGCTTATCTAAAAACGTATTCTTATCAATGTTCGTACAGAAAAAAAAAATCTTTACTGTTGGCCTCTTTTTTCCGAACATGAATGACGAATTGTTTCAAGTCATTCAGACAATATGGTAACCTTAAGGTACAGTCGGCATGACTGAAATTTAACAAGAAAACTATTAATGCACAGTACAAGCTGTAAAACATGACGTGTGTGTGTTAGTGGCCACCCACGCATGCGTTTTGTCGGTGATATATGTCTATGAGATAGATTAGCCAGTGAGCAATTGGCAGAATTATGTCCAGCTAAACTAGCAACTTTAGTTAGCTTGAGTTAGAGCCGTTCAGGGGTTGAAGAAAAAATTGGTAGCTGTGATGAAAACGGTAACGTTAGTTTAATGTTAGCCAACTGGCTCGAAAGTAAGGAAACACCTGTGGGCACCAGCTCCCAACCCACCTGATTCAAAACAGCCGTCGCTCAGCCGATGTTCACCGTTAACAGCCGCTGGATAAGAGTCCACCCTGGCCAGTGTCGGGGGATTTAGTTTGCTAAGTATGAGCTCTCTCCTCATATAAAGTCGGAGAAAATGTGCCCAGACCGTAAGCGAGTACTCCCAGGATCCAAGCGATAGCGTATTTGCCGAGAAAATATCACGAATGAGCCCGGGTAAAAAAAAACTAAAACTGGGACAGAGTGGGGCTTTCTTTTTCCACCGCTGTGGTGGTAGCCTTGGTGTTTCCTGCTAGGCTAAACTTCACTGTTTTGCTAACTCCTCCCTTGTGATGCATTCAAGTGCACTTCATTAAAATCCTACCGAGAGAATAAGTCCCACCCCACTTTAACTTCTATTCCCACATCTTCCATAAATCAGTGTTTTTTCACCATCATTCTATCTGAAAATGTACCTTCTATCCAAATTTTTATCAAAATTAAGCAGAACATGTTTAAGTATCTCGTTCTGTATGATCTTCAAACTTGTCTAAACATCTCTGTTTTGGACAACATTTTAAAAGCATATAAACCTCCTGAAGTGAACTTTTCATGCCATGGGACCTTTAAGTTTAGGACTCGAGTAAACGTACAGTACTTAGTTACATTCTGTGGTTGATTGACCCTCCTATCTGGTATGTTGTCACGTGTAAGGGGGGTGACTTAAACCTTCAGTATGAGCTGTGCAGTAACAGTTGTATTAGTTTAATTTACCGACATTCATTGTCATCATAACTCTGCCCAACATTGAGCAGAATGTGCAGAGTGTGCTTTACTTCATTTTTGGCCACTATCGGGCTGAAGACAAAACACACTCCTGATATTTTATTGCCCTACAAAGGTGTTTTTTTTAGTGTGTTTTATTTACTAGGGACCATGTACAATTTAAAATTTAAATGTTACCATTTGATGCACTATAACACGGTCAAATTTACTTCTGCAGGACCCAATAAAAAAAACACAAACACCAAGAAAAATGAGTGTTTAGCAGCTGTGTCTGTCTGCTGTTTGCCTCTGAGCAGGTAGTGTACAGTGGATTTATAAGAGCCTTTTTTGTTGAAAACAGGCGCCTGCTAGTGTTGGAAATGAGGTTAATAAAAAAAGGTGTCTAATACATGAAGCAAGAAGAGGCTAAAAGAGCTGCGTGGAGCTGCAGAGCTGGTGATAGTTCTCTGTGTGTTTTCACTACCAGAGACACTTTTCAGTGTGCACGTTCGTAATAAAAAAAAAAAATGAGTTAAGAATAATTCCATTAAAAAGTGTCACATTTTCTTTACTTGATTTATTCCCAAAAGAAGCCTGTATTTTCACAGTACATGTTTAGTCAGAAATATACAAACAGTTGCTACATGTGTTCTATAAGATGATAAAGCATTGCATAACTAAAACAATCAAAATAATCTGACAATACAAATGTTACCAGAAAGCAATGTTTTACTGTGAAGGCACTTTTCCCCATATTAACAGAATGCTTTTCAATCAGCTTCAGTATGCATATCAGCATTTCATTTATAACTTGAAAAGGGAAAATTAAGAAGAAACATCAGAGAGAAATGCCTGTAAAGAGGAATTAATCAGTGGTATAGCAGAGATGTGTTGCCAAAGGTCAGGGCAGACTGAGAGCCCGAGCTCCCTCTGAAGGTGTTGTGACGTAGAACGTCGGAGTTCCACTGTATCGCTCCTGTTACGGAAAGGACACACACACACACACACGCACACACACACACGCACACACGCACACGCACACACACACACAATGAGTACGTAAACCCACCATGGTAACTGTAAACTAGAGACGGTTCAATACAATTGTTTGCTTCCCGATATCGATAACTGAACTTGTGTATCGGCCGATACTGCGTTAAGACATGTTTTATTATGTTTTAACAGTTGTATATTAATAGCCCTGTATGGGTGTGATATGGTTGCTATCATTGTTGTTAAACTCTTTGTTAGGGTTTCTACAGTTTTAACCAAGTCAAAGACTTTTTAAGACCTTTATTAATGAAATTTAAGACCTACCTAAATCACGACATAAAAAAAACAAAGTCAGAGTCCGGTAACAGCAAGTACGTTTAAATGCACACCAATATTCCACAATTATTCAGAATATGACAATATTCTGAATAATTGCACTTCCCAGTTGGATATTCCAAATAAGGCCTTTTTCAGAACATAGCATTATCTGAGTAAGACATGTGGGGTATTCTGATATTATTCTGGTTTTAGAGGCATTCTCTGGACAGCACATTCAGAATCTGCTTCTCAGCCAGGGTTGTACTAGCCTAGAAATCTAGAGACACCCAGCGTTGCTATTGCGTGCAGAGGGAATATGAATGACAACCATGTGTCCCGCCCCTCAGATCGAGCCCTGCCAACGGTGAGTTCCCTAACCCAACATCTTGATGTGGATCTGGCTAGTCAGGCTAGGGTTTTACTGCAGTTTGTGACAGTTTACGGCCTCTTGCCTGTTTACGGTTTATGGTCAGCTCTCTGCGTTGCTACGGTTACTGTACACAAACCAACAGTTTGCAGGGCTGCAGACCCGATAAGGAAGAGAAACACAGCTACTTTAAACATTATCAAAGACTTGGATATCAACAGGTTTTTGGATCTGTGCACACATCGCTACGGCGACCTCTTCAAGAAGCTGGATGAAGGAAGGAAAGAGGGACGCTGTGTTCACACAGTCCAACAAGTCCTCCACTGCTGGTAAACTCTGTAAAAAACTGTTTTTGCACGGTAACATGTAAACATGAATATTAGTGGAATATTTATTTCCATTAACCATGGAAACAACTTAGTGGGAATATCCTTTTTTTTTGGAATAAGGGCGAAAACCAAAATATTAAGTATGTAAATGTAATCAACGTCTGAAACTACTCCCAGATTTGGTCATTGGCATTAAGGACTGGTGTCTAGATTGGTTGCTATATAAATTGCATGTTAGTCCAATTTTTATCATCATCTCATGTTGTAATACAGCAAATTATATTTGGACTAGTGACGGAAAGATCTACGACAACAACTTTTCAATGAGCTGCAGAGGTAGCGTTACACTGATGTAGCCCATGAAAGACCAGTACCCATTATGAACCCCATACTTCATGAAATTAATTCCAAATCCTTGCCATCTCCAGGAGGACCGCCACTCCATTGCATTTAGCATAGAACATTTCCATAATAGGCACCTATGTTTGAAAGCCCATTATATTACCTTTTATATTTATTCTGTTCACTTGATATTGTGTGTAATTTTAGATTTGGCTTTTCCCCCCTCTTTCTTCTCTTTCATTAGTTTTACCCTCTTGCCATTTTAATTGGAGTATGCATCGGGGAGTGCCAAGATGAATCCCCTCTCTCCATCACATCTTTTACTGATTATGTTTATGTTAATATGTAGTATTTGTATATGTGTAAACCAATAAACTAAACTAAAAGCAATCCCTTTAACAGATAGATTAAGCCAACGATGTTTTAGATCTCAAGGCTGAAAAGGTCTGTTACATCTAAATGTTACATGTAAATGTCAATATGTGTATATGACGTGTCAGCACTTATAAATTGAACAGCTTATTATTTACTGTTTTAGTAAACTCTAAGACGGAATACAGGACACGGAGACCACAGACAAATGGCATTATCCGTATCATTTTGCTTTCCAGATTAAAAGGTTAAACCTAACTCTAACTAATTAACTGGAGAAGTGGAACAGTTGTGACTAAAGAGAGCCAAACCACAGTTCTTTAACTTGGCATGTTCTTTAGCCCAGAGCTCAGCACTTGACCAGCCGAAGTGAGGTGCAGTTGAGAATTTCCGTGGGGTCGGGCGTCACCAGATCAACCTTGAACCCTTCAGCCAGAGACACCTTCAGCAGCTCCTCCACAAACCCCTGCATGTCGGTGATATCACACGGGTTCCGGTGCCCGTTCACGATGTCATCCAACTGTGTCAGCTCGGTGTTGGAGACAGCGAGCCCCTGGTAGCGCTGCTTGTCGTACTGGTCCTGCGGGAGTTCGTCGGGCCTTGGCACCCACTCCAGCTTCAGCCTGTTCTGCCTTGGATTGCATGGATGGGGGCTAGTGAGACCCCGCGATGTTCTGTAGGAGAAGTGCTCACAAATAAGGGCCAGGAAGGCTCCCCAGGTACAAAAGAGGTCAACGGTGAAGGAGCGCACAGAGCATGTGCGAAGCTCATAGTTTTCGGGCCCATGGCGCAAGTTAAAGTGGAGAACGCGAACCTGGAATGAGAGGGCAGAATATGCTGACTACACATTCTGCAGAGTGTACACAAACAAAGAACCGGTCTGTCCATGTCTCTAAAAGTGCAAGCTGACACACAAAATCTGTGAAAAGATAAGCACAGCGTATCCTCTACCTCCTGCTGTATGATTAGCAGCTAATAGAGATTCAAATGACATACCTGGCCCCCTTATATGCTGCCACGGTTCCCTTCATTTCTTTTTTAATGTACTTTTAAGTTATGTTTTTTAAACTACAGATACAATGGGGAAGCTTGGTTGGAAACATAAATGTGGTCATATTTTCAACCAATCAGACTCGGCATCAACGGGTTTGCTGCCCTTCGGTGGCCACCGTGTTGAATGTAAACGAAAAGTTGCTTGCTGTCGATCATTGGCCGTAGATTCTCTAATGTCATCGTGTCAAACCCGCCAATAGCACGCCAGGTGGATAAGCCAGTTTGTGATTGGTTCCCGCAAATTTGTAAGCAGGATAGAAAAATGTACAAGTTTCCAGCCTGAGCTGCAGGGAGAAATCAAACCGCCGGCCGATCGGTCTTATCCATAGTCAATAATTAATCTTAATTAAAACTCAAGCAATGGGCCTCATGCAAAAACATTTTCTTATTCTAAGCCGAAATCTTTTTTGTTTAAGGTTTGCTCGTGCAAATGTTCCATTCACCAAACATTCTTAACTGGACAAACATGTTGTAAAACGCTAGTTTCCTCCTCCTGTGATTTGATCATTTGCATAATCCTCGCCCTCTATGTTGCTATATAACGCTACCTGTTCCATTTAGCTTGGTAAGACTTTTGTGAATGAAACTTTACCCCAGAGAATAAAGAGAAGATTTTCCCATAGCAGGATCTGCTTTCAAGAATCAGCTGATGAAAACAGAAGTTTAGCAGTGTCAATAGGTGTAAACACTTTTTATCACAATACGATATTTTATCGATTCTTATGACCACGGTACAATAGTAACTGATATCACAAAGTCTCCCACAATGCAATGTCAATTTTGATTCCATTCAGGGGCCTGCGACCAATCCAAGACTACACATAAGCCCATTTAACAATATCTTATGTATATTTACAAAAAATAACTAAAATACACTTATTCTGACAATTTCAATACTAAGCTCTTCCAGATATTGAAAACCAACTAGACTTGATTGAATCAATCCAGATTGGACCATCGTTAAACCCCTCCTGCCAACGCTGTGTTCCCAGAGCAGCGCTGTACTGTGGGGGGGCAGGAATAAAGAGGGATGTGAATATTATACAGTAGATGATGTCAGCTGTTATAATGAATTGGTTATGTTCCCCTGTCAGCGACCTGCATAAAGGCCCTGAGGCAGCTGTCGGAGTGAGAGGGGTTTTTGTCTGTTCATGATGACAGATCGACATGCTCCCTCCCAACTCGTAAAACCCGAACGCTTGACAGTGGCTCCAGCGTAAGATACCGACACAATCATCTCCCTTTAGTGTCTGTATGAACGCACCGGGTACAGCAGCAGCTCGTCCACGGCACTGTAAGATGATGTAGCATTAAAAGAGACAACGGTAGCGAGTCCTGCACTGAGGAATGTTTGGTGCCCCTTTAAGGAGGTTTTAGCCAGTACCAAAAGGATAAGAATTGAGAATAAAAATTCAAATCCTCTCTAAATGTTTTTAAGAGCAATTTACCAAACAACCTTTGAATAAGTATGACATAAATTTGAATATGGAGAGCTAATCTCAGTTATATTGTCCAGACTCTGTTTGTACTGGACTCTGCTGATGATTTCTTTAAACAATAATATTATTTTAACCAGTTTTGTTAATTGGGGCTTCATTTACTCAAGCATTTATGTTTATCAAATTGTCAGAAATAACAATGCAAATGCATTGATTTCTGTCAAATGAGGTAACAGACTCATTGACCTTACTGTACTGAGTCCCAATCATCCTCTCTCTCTCTCTCTCTCTCATTTTTTTTTTAACCATTAGGTAAGTAAATTGAGAACTAAATTTCATTTGCAACAATGACCTGTCATAGTCACATAGTTACACATTCATACCCAGTCTGACCTGCAGGCCACTGAGCAGTCCCCCTGGAGCAGTTGGGAGGGACAAGTGCTGCTCTCTCACTCCCCCCCACAGATTTTATCCTGTTGTTCTGAGGATTGAAGCGGTAACCTCCTGGTTCCACGTTCGTTTCTTTAACATCTAGGCCACCACTCAGTAAAGGAGACCTTTTGCGTCAATAACAGAAGCCAGAGGCACCTGACCAAGCGTTTCTTTTCTGACACGACGGGGGTGACAATGTGTTGATCTGGACCACTCATGAACTTTGTTTGTACTTGCTTTTCGCAACAAGTTACCTTAAAGTACCCGTACGTGCCACTGTAGGACAAATTTGTGGTTCTTCCATGAGGCCCATTGACTTGATTGATCATCATATTGACACACTGCTATAACTAAAAAAAAAAAAATACCTTGGAATCAACATTAACCATTATCATGGATCCTAGCGGCCCTCCTCTAAGGCTGAGAGGCATTAATGCCTCATAGCGGCACATCTCCTCCAGCAGGGGGCGTATCTGGAAGAAATCCACCTCTCTGCGCAGCAGGGCCAGCTCTGAGAAGCCATCCGGCAGGTCCAGGGAGCTGGAGCGCAGGTAGTTGAGAATGTACCTGAACACTTTACCATCACGGTCTATGAAAACATTCCCTCGGTTATCTCTAAGTACAGGGATTTGTCCCGTGAACATGGCACCTAGCATCGAGTCACGGCAGCGGGTCAGGGTGTCCAGGGTCGTAGTGTAAATTTCTCCACCGACGTTCAACGACACCGGGTCCTGGAGGGAGTCCCTGTTGCTGTTGTCGTCCAGTGAGTTGAGGTTAAGCATCTTGGTAGCAAAGCCTGTGGTTTTTTAGGATCCTGTGAAACCTTCCCTGAAGTTGTTATTGGGAGGACAAGGATCCTTCTGCTCTGCTCAGGAATGCTGAGGACTGAGGGGCTGTGGAAGTGCCTCTTTTGTTTCCAAGTGAGACTTGTTTTCCTTTGACAGTTAGCAAGCCACAGCAGTAGTAGCCAGGATACGGCCAAGTTAGGAAAGATGCGAGGAACCTCGCCAAGTCCGTTTCCAAAGCTGAAGATTTGTGAAACCAGTTTTAAACATATACAAGGCTGATGCTCTTTTCCTTCTAATTGTTGCCAAGCAAAGATGTCATCCCTATAAATGCAGGCGTTTCCCAAGATGTTTCTGCGGTTGATTTGACATCTTTGTTGGTGTGTCTCCAGTAGGATTCTGAGTCAGCTAACATCAGGCCTACAGTCTGACTGCGCTAAAGCTGAAAGACAGCAGGGCCACAGTGACCAGACCGGCATGCTAATAACTGGACACTTCTGGCTCCGCGAGCTCGCTTTTATTCTTCTCACACACACGCACACACGCACACACACACACACACACACACACACACACACACACACACACACACAGTCTCAGCCTGACACGGGGGACTGGGCAATTTGTTGGAAATGTACCCCTTAAAGTGACAGAGGGAAGACTGAGCTGCGCTTTTATCCCCCTGAGAACAAATGAACAATGTCCTCAGACAACTTTTCATTACAAATACCCTTCGGAATGCAAAGATTTTCCAGGGAACAGAATCGTGAAAACAGAGAAGGTAATTTCCTAACTAAATGGCAGCAAAAGTGACTTTGTTGCAGCGGCTGTATTATGTTGCTGGATGAGAATAATAAAGCTGAATAAATAAGAAGTCCATTAATAGAACAAATACAAACATGATGATATTAAATAGGATTTCAACTAAAAGCAGTAGAGTGAGGTGAAAAAAACAACACAGGGATATATGAGAGGAAAGGTTTCAAAGATTAAAAAAATCATGTGTTTTCACAGCATTAAAGAAATGTCTGACGAAAAAACGTTTTTCAGACTGACCTCATGTAATGGCGTAGGTATGACACGTCAATTCGTATGCCACCATCGGCGTGTTATCAAGACGCATACTCGCTTTTTAGCGTGTTTAACAACGCCGTTTGGCCTACATTGACTTACATTGCCTTGCGATTGCGTGTGAATTTACGCCATAGTGAGTAATATGAAAAGGCTTAACTACAGTGGAATTATGGAGAATATACAGCTCAAACAAATCAAGATTTCTACCATTTTACTGCTAAAGTTCCTTTACTTTGCACGGCTCCCAAACGGCCAAATGTGTTTTCCCGTTGAATTTGAAAGCTGTTTCACAAACTACAGCTCCTCACCTTCCTAGGCATGCCTAACATGTCCATAGCTACTGTGGAATTATGGAGGAAAGCCAGACAGAAATGAATAAGTTCCAGAAAAACACAGGACTTTCACCCAGGAGACCGGTGATTGTGTTCCTATTAAGGCAACCCCGTTCATCTCAAAAGTCCTCTCTTGACATAGCTCAAAACAAATTAAGCTGAGTCTTGGTTTTATTGGCAGCTAAGTTGCGAGCTTAGAAGATGTTGAGGAGGCAACTTTGGTTAAGTGAAGGTAAATTTCCATCTATTTTGATGAAAGCTAGTTAGCTAGCTAGTTTCCCTCATGGAACATTTTTTTTACAACTGAATACATAGAGATGAAGTTTACTTGCGGTAAGACAGCATACATTTGTGCCTTCAACAGTGCGTTATTCTTGGGATAAGGAAATACCTTGATCTCTCAAATGCCATGTAAACAGCATTCATGCCACACTGGTTAAAGATAATAAAGATAATAACAATAAGAATAAGAATAAGAATGTTTTTCCACACTGTGACAACAGTGCATGAATGAAGCCTTAAGTTTTTAAGTTTTACTAATTTAGTGGCCAGTTGGCTGGCTAATTAATTAGCTCATTGGCATAGATCAAGCAGAAGAAAAAGCCTTATCCTGAACAGATGTATGTTGTCAGATCGCCACCTACTGTACACGAGGTGGAGTTACTCCATCATTCATTCACCTGTTCTCCGCGCTTGTGTACGGACGGAACTGGTAAACCTGGCTGTTTTTCAGCTGATGATTTTCTTCAACAGCATATCTGGTTGCATTTACCAACTTTATTTGTTGATAATAATCCTGATAATTTACATACAGTACACATGATCTCTACAGTATACAGTGTCTGCTTGCATGAAGGTGTGTGTGTGTGTGTGTGTGTGTGTGTGTGTGTGTGTGTGTGTGTGTGATTTAACCTGTATATGGAGTATAGTCCTGTCGATAGCATGGGCCTGTAGCAAAGTCACGGTGCATCCACCGAATCCTCCACCGGTCATCCGGCTGCCAAACACCCCCTCCACCTCCATGGCTGCACACACCAGCTCATCCAGCTCCCTGCAGCTTACCTCATACAAGTCTCTGAAATGCGGACATCATGTTGTTTTTAAACAATGTTTCTATTCATATTTCATTGCAATTACAATTTGAAAACAACGATCAACCTCATTTTCCAAATGAGAGCTACAGTCCAGTATAGCAGTATAGTCCAGTACAGTATAGCAAAATCAATACATTTCTATTCTGGCGGATTCAGATTCAGATTTATGGAAACAGCAGCAGCAAAATCATTTTAGGGTCAAGTGGTATGTTCACAGACAAGATGAACATAGTTTTATTGATCACCTCCCTCCAGAATGGTTTCATTTTTTCACACTCCCAGACACTCCTTTAGCCTCACTGCATTTAAAAAACAAAGGTTAGGTATATTTCTGTTGTATTTATTCAATTTAACCGGAGTTGTGGATGTCTGCATCAGCCAATTACAGACCCTCAAATTACCACAATCTTTCCTGAACAGTGACTCATGGTTAAACAGATATGATACTAGTTCTCTTTCATATGTGATCCAGCTGCTTTAACTGTACCTGAGGGAGTTGTGGCTCTCCACCATTAGCTTGCCAAACTCTTTGTAGGCTCCTCTCTTCAGGGCCTCCGCAGCTCGGACAGTTCTGTCTATCTCCTCAATCACATGACGAGCTCTTCGACAGGTTACATCATCCAGTCGCTCCCTTGCCTCTGAAACGATAGGGAAGGTCAAAACCTCGCGCTACTACTTTAGGCTTCAATGGATTTAAGTAGTATTGGATGTTAGAGCCTCTGAAAATAAAATGAAGATCTTAACCATTAGTCAAAATAATTTATAATTTCTGGGTTTTCATAAATAAAAAAACTAGTAAAACTAGTGGTAATTAGTTGGAATGAAGTTGGCTAGGAAGATGTGACACAGAATTGGGTGATATAACCAAAACGTTATGCTTTAAAGTCAGGTGAAACAGACCGGATCACTTTCCACCACGGCTGATGTGAAGACAACACGAGAGTTAAACAAGCACTGGTATCTCTCACACATCATCGCTGCTTTCACCAACGGTGTAATCTGTGTTTAAAATAAATACATGAATCCTCTCTGATCCTTGTGGGGTCCTAATTAGCTGCTAGGCCTGAGCGATGAATCTCATTCCAAGTCCACATCGCATTGGTTATTTAAAAATCCAATATTCCGATATTTCGGCCGATATTTATAAAAAAAAAAATTGATGTCCCTAACATTAGTTATTTGTAGATGTGGGTTCTCAGTAAAATAATCCATTCATCCATCTTCATCCGCTTATCCGGGTCCAGGGGGGAGCATAACTTATTAATTTCTTAAAGTTCTGATAAAAAAATGTATAAAAATATAGATTTAAGATATTAAACTTAAAAGAAAAAAATAATCAGTTTGGCCAATAGGGAGGTTGTAGAGCGTTGTAGAGAGTCCTATGGTAGACAAACTATATAACGCCAACACTCAGAACATGGTTGACCGTTTTATTTTATGTTTTTAATATTCTTTGATCAGAATAATTAATTTTGTCATTCTTTTTTTTTGTTGGCCATTATATATTCTGATACCGATTTGGGAAAGTTTGGGAAATGCCTAATATCCGATATATCAGTCGGGCTCTAATTCCTAGAACCTTTTTTTCTCGTGTTCTGAGTGGATCAATTTAGGGATTTTGAAGTTCTTCTGACCACAGTTCCTCTCTTTCAGCTCCCGCCTCAACAACAACACTCATAACATGGTTGGTTTTTATATTCATTTATCAAAATCATTTGTCATTAGAAATTATTCTGATGAATGCTTTTTTTATTTTTATTTAAAAAATATAAAATATTGAATTTTTTATTTTAATTTTTTTTAAAGCATTTACAATGGCAGATAAATATTTAAAAACAATAGACACTAGGCTGTAGGTCCGAGTCAAACCCGGGCCCGCTGTGTCAAGGAGTAAACCCCTGTATTTGGGCGCCCGGATAGCTCAGTTGGTAGAGCAGGCGCCAGAATACAGGGGTTTCCAAAAGTTTGGTACATTCACAAAAAGACCCTAGGTTGCATTTTGGTGAGGGTTACGCTTTAATACTGGATCAATGTCAAAGTTTGTTTTTCCCATCAGTCACTTAGACACAAAAACATACAAGAACATTGGGTCAAGGTTGAGGAAAAGGGTAGTTAACCTTTAACGCATGTTATTCAATGTAATGTTTACACCAGGTCTGTTGTTCTGCAGTGATTTTTTTTTTTTTTTCAGATGTTCAGAAGTCACAAGGATTACATAACGTGTTGATAAGGAAGTTATATAACTCTACTGTGATTGAAAGTAGGGCCGCACAATTAATCAAAAATGTATCGACATCAAAATTCCAAAGCTGTTAGACGTATTTTTCTCTTGACGATAATATAGATAATTTATTCCTCTTGATTGCTCTACATTCTCCTTAAAAACATTTTGCTGCGTGTGTAGTCATGTGACTTTGACGGACCAGTCAGCCGCATGGAAAGCATCATGGACTCGAGTCAGCTTGGGCTTAAAAAAAAGCAGTGTACGTCATCTTGAAACATTTGGGCATCAGAAAAGATGATTTAGGACAATATTAATTCATGCATCACCCTCTCATATTTTCAGAACACAAAGGCCTGGACCACATACGTGAGCCGTTTATATTTTGACTGTATCCATTATTGTGTTGGTTGTACGGTAGAAGGGCATCAACGAAGCACTCCCAGAAGTGGAACGTTGTGGATATACTGTAGACTAGATTACATGTGATCTATCTTGGAGAATGGATTATTTAAACCCAGCCCTACTAGAGGCTAAAGCGGATTTTCTGCCTACATCTAAAAAAGATTAACATTAAAAGTTTTTAATGAGGTCTTTATCATCACTGATCACTGGGACAGAAAAAGCTGTACCTAACACAAGATGAAAGGGCAGGAAAAACAAAAGGTTAAGACAGGATTACATGGATGGAATGGATCAGCAAAGGATTATAAAAAACATATACTTCCCACCCTCCAAATCCTTCATGGTGGCATCTCTGAGACTGTCTTTCCCCAGGATGGAGGCAGCCTGCTCACACTGTCTGCGTCTCATGGGGTACTCACTGCCAGTCAGAGAGTGTTTCACGTTGGAATTGGTGATGAGAATGACCAGGCCTGGGTCTGCCAGAGGGACAGGGGTGGCCTCCAGGGACCTGAGGCAAACCACAAAGAAGCACAAGATTGACAACGTTGGATGTAAGTCAGGGTTTTTCCTTGCTCAGAATGGTCCATTCTGGGGGGACTTCGCACGGCAGTCGGCATGAGTCCACGTACAGTAGATGGTCTGTGTTACCTTATTTGACAGAAGTCTATGCTTTTACTATTATTCTGACAATTTTATAAACAAAATGTACGTTACGCTAGGGCTAAGAATAATGAATGCGATTAGCCAACCGTAAAGACCACGATTGACTGAATGTGAATATTTAGTTAAATGTTTAAAACCGATACAAATATTTGGTTAGTTAAAAATCTGATATATCAGCCAATATATATATATTTTTATTTTATATCGGGAAACACGTAACAAAACCGAAACAGATTTCCCTAACATTAGTTATTTATAGTTATTTATGAGTTCTCACTAAAATAATATGAACACAATTTGTTTTATTATGTAATAGAGGAACATGCACGCACACACACACACACACACACACACACACACACACACAAAGCGCAGCAGGCAAACGCGGGGAGGAGAGAAACCCTTTTTTCTTCAAGAGACTTGTTTAAATTATGACATTGACTATATAAATTAGATTTAGTATTTTTCATACTTTTTTTTGGTGTATTTGTTTTCTGCTTTTAACGCTATAAAGACCTTAGCCCTCCTACCACTTCCTATTATTCCTATAACAGCTAAAGAAGAGACAACACAGTCATCTGGATTCAACCAAAGACTGTTGGATTAATCTACTCCCACTACCTGCAGTCAATGAGCAAAGCGTGGCCCTCCCTGCCCAGAACAGACACAAACTGATCCATGATGCCACAGGGTACACCCGCATGAGTGTGTTCTGCCTTCTGACAGGCCACTGCTTTGGACACCTTGTCTCCGTCATCTGAAGATAAAGAGAGATGAAGAGTAAATACCAAAACTCCAGGCTCGTATTATAATTAATGATCAAACTAAATAGTTATAGAGACAAAGTGCTTTAGACTCTAATTAAGCAGCATTGTGTCAACACTTACACATGTTGATTACATGTTGATCCATGATATACATGTCATCTATAGACATTGAAAAAAGTACCCCCTATTGACTGCATCAAAGCTTATACAAAAAGAACTGACTTTGATATTACCTTACAAAAAAATAATATATGCTTTCATAACCTTGTGATGGGATTGTCCGAACTGAATCGTGTGCGCATGTAATTTAAAGTGTTTATGATTGATTTGAGCAGAGCTTTCCATGAGCGTCGGCTGCTGGCCAAACAGATACTTTTGATTTAGAAGTTGTGATGCACTATGCATGAACCTGGCTTAAATTTTGTTTGGTGTAACAGATGGTTTAACATTATTTACTCCCTTTTTATTATTATTATAGTCACTGTATTTATTGGATAAATGCTGGAATAATTTTATATATTATAGGTATTGAGCATGTGTGTGTAATTCAGGCCTGTGTGTAATGTGTGTAATAACAGTGTGTAAAGTGTAATTTCCCCTTGTGGGATACATTATCTATTATTAATAATTATTGCTGGAAATTCCTATCTATGTTCCTCGCATTAAGATATAGAGCAGTGTGGATGGTTTCCTATGTTATGACATGATTTATGTGTTATGCGGTGAATATTAACCTTTGAAAAAACAAACAAATCGCAAATTGAATCATAATTGCGATATCTGGCTGAGCCCTAGCACAGACCCACAAGTATATTTACAGCACTTACCCCCGGAATATAGCTCCAATGTCCTTGACATCATCTGTCTCTGATATAATGAAGATTCCATACAGAATATTGGAGTCGGACAGTAATCAGATTCTGACCTGGCTGGAGTTGCTGCAGGAATGTATAGAAAGCCACCTCCAGAGAGGCCGAGCTGGACAGACCTCCTCCTAGGGGGACACTGCTGGCTATCACCGCCCTGAAACCTGGGACAGGAGGAGCTGAAGCACAGACACAGTACACGATGAATAGATATCCTGTGGTGTCATCCCAAGGCAAAGAAATGTCAATAAAAAGTGCCAATAAAACGTTTATAGAAATGTCTCATAATATATTGTCTCTAGAAGTGCATTATTCAACTTTTGTTTTTGTTAAAAGAGAAGATAAACGCAATACAATACTATTGAACCTCAACACTTCTAGAATCGTAATAATGAAAAATAATAATAATAATCGCAATACAAATCAAATCGGCATCCATGTATTGTGAGGGAATGTAATAGGGACAAAAGCATCTCGTCCCGGCCCTACAGGATAACACAAGCTTCTGCTGTCCATTGTTCTCATTCACCTCATTCAGGACTGACTGTATGAGGCGAAAAATGACTAACTGTTAACTGTTCTTATAGAGCACTTTTATTTATATACACACACATTCACACGCTGTGGCCAAGGTTACCACCTGCTCAGATTCACACTCTGATGGCGCAGCATCGGGGCAACTCTAGGTTCAGTGTCTTCAACATAGTACTGCAGGGCCAGGGATCAAAGCACCAACCTTCTGATTGGCAGACGACCGCTCTACCACGGAACCACAGCCGCCCAACATTTATTTTGTTGTTTACAATCATGGGGCGATTTTAGTCCTTTTTTTATGTCCTTTTTATTTTTAAAAAATAATTGTAAAACAAAAAAGATCTGTGTTTGACAAGCTCCCGTGAGATCAGTTCTACGATCATGTCGGGAAGTGGTCATAACATGCCTTCAATGTTGGCTAAGCTGTGTCGAACCTAAATGGGAAAATGCTGAACCAGTACTTAAAAAACAATTCCAATTCCTAAATTAACTCTTGAAAAACGACATTAAAATATAAATATTGAAAAAGATTTTAATGTTAGAATATATTAACATTTTAAAGTACTTAAATATATAATAAGTAAACCTAAGTCACCTAACACACAACTACAATAGTGTAACAATAAATAACAGTTACACTAATACCAATAACAACAAATAAATGTTGAGTTGGTATGGTAACCAGAGCCCAGAAGGAAAACAGTAGACTACAGAGAAAGTGTCACATATGTACTGTACATCCGTTTTGGAGCAACTGAGGGGAAATATTTCACTCACTCTATGAGTTAGGTTCAGTGTTCTGCATTAAGTGAAACTAATAACACTGACCCCGTACTTTAGTCCCTGCGGGGTCTTGAACCGGCAACCCCTCCAGTTCCCAAACCAACTCCCTACGGACTGAGCTATTGGTTTATACCATTCCATGTGGACTACCACAGCACCTATGTAGAAATGGTCATGCTGCTCATCGTTGACGTAAGTTTTATCAATATTATTGGCATTGTTCTAGTTGACAAATTCAGTGTTTTCCCTCCAATGATGGTCCAGAATGATGTAAAGTCAACATAGTAACAGTCATGTAAAATCCACATAGTAGAACAGTTATTTTTTAATAGGTTAAAAGGGCGCCAGGTACCCCTAAAGCTCTGATCCTAGAATCACCCCAGATTATAATACCTTGAAAAAATAAATCCCAGGTAATGTTTTTATAGCCATGGATAGGGTCATTATTTAATTGTTTACCCCTGTAATGCTGTATCACACCCTTCACATAGTTCGCCCAGTTGGGTAACCCTGGAGACAGTGCTGATCCATAACTGGGCAGGCTGAAGTCCACCCTCCGAGGCTCATCAGCATCCTCTGTTGCTGTTACCACGGTAACGTCCTGGCCTGAGGTTTGACTCCCTACCACCACAGTCACCAGGGGCAGCGCCTGGCTCACCAAACACAAAACACATGCAGCTGGTGGTTATCCCTTCACTCTATGTCAGAGAGGAAGTACACTCCATTTAAAAGACAGGAAGCGTAATGTTTTCTGCTTATCCCTTGTGGAATGTGGAACTAATAGTGCATGTGCCAATCTTCAACTTCTCCTGTTGTTTAAGTGACCCACCAAAAGTACGGAAGACGATCAGGGCGACATGTGAACCTTTATTTGAGTTCTGAGTTAAAAGTCCAAATTCTGAGGAAAAAGTCGAATTGTTTTTGTTTTATTAAAAACAATTGGTAGCATCCAAATTGCATACTCTGCACTACATCCTCAACATGTTTACTATCGTTCAACATACTTTTGTGTAAATAAACAGTAATGTGTAACTTTTTGGACGCATTAAACTGTCATTTTCAACATAACATCCCGAGAGCCTCCTTGACGTTGAAGACATGTAACCACGGTAACCCCTGCCAACCTCCGCTGTAGCAGCATCACCAGATAACGGTTACATTACTGACAGATGTGAATTACTGGGCCAAAAATCATTTAAATATGTAAAAATGTGAATTAGACCGTGATTGATGTTACAGAGCTGCTTTGGTTCCTGTCCATTTGTATGCTATGAACGTGTTCTTTACCACCGCATTGCATTGTGGGATATTTAAGCCGCCGCAGTGTCCAGTTAAAGCTTGTCTACGGAGCCTGTTCACTACTTATAAAGTCCCATTGTACCAAATTTGGTACGAAGGGTGGAAGTGCAACCAGGTCAGAAGCCCGATGTTTCCAGAGAGTGGAAGTTCTTCCCTTTTGGACATTGTCTGGTCCAGTATTATATACAGTAATATTTTACCGGAAGTATTATGCAAATCACGTACTGTTGTAACGTACTGTTTGCATACTGTTTTAGCCTTCTAAATAGCATGTTAGTGTGGAATTTCAAATTCTGGCTTTAAGCTCACAATTCTGACATTTTTCTCTGAATTCTGAGTTGTGAACTTTGAACTCAAACACCTTTTTTCACATGTGGCCGTAATCTTCTTCCGTATCAAACAGGAGATGAAATCTTAATATTTTAAACTATATGCTGTTGTTACAGAGCAGGCCAGTCAGTGAGTTGGGCGGCATAATGAGGAAATGATCTAATTGCAATTATTTTGATTGATATTGCGATTGTGATAGGATTCACGGTATTGGCGGGAATGATAATTGTTGTATCATGATTCTCATTTTCATTGAAAAATATTAAAATCTAGAAAATGAAAATCGTTTATAAGATAGGAGGTCTGTAGGACCAAATATGTGAGCCGGGACATGGGTTGACACATACTTTACCTTTAACAAAAATGTAGATATTGCAGTCCTCTATAATGCAAATTCAATAAAATTGCGATTCATTGTGCAGCTCTATCAATGAGTTTTTAACCCTCCTGTTGTCCTCGGGTCATTTGACCCATTTTACAAAATTTCTATTGCAGAAATTTGGGTTTCTTTCAAACAACTTATCAAAGAAAAACAACGTTGATGGTTCCATACAATGCTCTTCACAAGTTAAATAAATACTACTCTTACAAAATGTGGGTGTTCTATTCAATTTTATAGCTTTTAAGCAAAAAAAAGATGTTAAAAATATTGACAAAAAAAGCTTAAAAAATGCAAATAAACGACAAAAATGTAGGGGGAAGGCGACGAAACGTCGTAAAAAATGACAAAAAACTCTGGAAAAGTGTCGAAAGAAAAAGTTGTACATTTTGACCCAAAAAAGACTAAAAGTAGCATAGACGACGGGAAGACAACACGAGAGTTAACATGTTTAGAAGAGCCCAGAGGTGTGTCGTCATAACCACAGACTGTATATTATTAATATTAACAGTCTATGGTAATAACACGGCTCCCAACAAGCATTACATTCAAACATAAAAGTGCCAGGTGTTTAAACCATATACCGTTAACATACTGTCTATGGTTTGAACGAGGTTTCGTGCTGAGTCATGACTTTACCATTGGAAGAACGTATCCCTGGTTGTAGTCAGTGTGCTCCCCTATCAGGTTGACTCTTCCGGGCGCACACACCGCCACCCGCGGAGCCTCTTCCCCGAACACCTGCACGTACAGACGGCGAGCAGCCGCAACGAGCTCGGCTACACTCGGACAAGAACTAGCCATTGAGCAGCAAGTTTGAAAACGGAGTTTATCAATGAAACATGCGCGCAAAACCCGCCCAAATATTTTAGGGAACTTACACGCTACCAGAACGCTAAGAAGCGGTTATATATACAGTAGACAAGTTATTGTTATTATGACTATAGACAGATTTTGACATGTCAGGAGATCTTTACTTCCTGGAGTTTTGGTTCAACTCATTTAATGCAAGGCCCTGATTGGCGGGGAGACGTCACATGACACTGTGGTCCGCGTGAGAAGAAAAAAGAAAAGCATTGACGAAGATTACGGATGGTTAACTTCACAAAAACATGGCTAAATTAATTAAAGATACATAATATTCACCCAATAAATCTAGCTGAACTTTTACGAGCTTTTCAAATAAGTTAGCATTGTTTAGTCCACAGACATTCACAGACACGTCACGGGTAAATCCTCCGTTGCTTTGAGGATTACCCATAATCCTGCATCATTAGTAGCGTCATCTGCAGTTACATCTTTACAACAGCAGGTGGCACAATAGCAACCATTTCCGCTGTATGAATAATTGTATAAATAGATTATTTATCATTTATTATTTTACTTATAACCATATTAAATTATGGTATGTCTACTAAAGGAGGCTCCTAACTCTTGCTTCAGGCTTTATACAACTACCCCTAGGCAACTAAGTGCCTGATCAAAATAATAATAGGACATTTTGTATTTATTTAAACCAATCATAATCGTCGTGGGTGGTGCTAAGCGCCGGACAGAGCCACGGTGCCTCTGCAAAATAGCCTCAGGAAGGAAATTGTTTTAGTGGAACCATAGACCGTTACTAATAATTATTATGAATATATATACAGTCTATGGGTGGAACATGTGTACATTCAAAAGTAGTTTTAGTCGTGCTACAGAAAACTCAGATTGGACAGATAGTCTAGCTAGCTGTCTGGATTTACCCTGCAGAGATCTAAGGACAAGGTAACCATAGTCCTCAGATTGGACAGATAGTCTAGCTAGCGGTCTGGATTTACCCTGCAGAGACCTGAGGACCAGGTAACCATAGTCCTCAGAAGGGACAGATAGTACAGCTAGCTGTCTGGATTTACCCTGCAGAGACCGGAGGACCAGATAACCATAGTCCTGATAAGTCTATAAGCGAAAGGTAATGGACGTCCGGTCGAGAAGACTGACATCTGGCGGAAGTTTCGACAGCACTCTGGCGATCCTGGAAGTGGAATGTCGTGAATATAGACTACACCTATTACAAATACAATAGCACAGGACAACACACACCATTTCACCTTTCTGCCCTCTGGGCTCAGGTACAGGACCCTGAGGTGCAAAAGAGCTCCCTGTGGCAAATGTCTGGCGCCTGGAGCCAATGGGGCCCGTGACAAAACACACATATACAACCCATCAGGGCCACTTGCTTTGTGTTATGCGTCATTCCGTTATGTATGTATGTACTACCGTTTTGTGTAAGCTGTCCATAATGTACAGTGGTGTCAATAAGAAATTCCCCTTTGGGGACAATAAAGTCCAAAGTCTATTACTTTTAGCTTGAATGTCTCATACACACACACACACACCATACTACAAAAAACTATACTTGTCAGGGCACTGCTTTGTCTTACATTTTTGTGCTGAAATTATTTAATAAGAGTCCAATGAAAAGAAATCAATCAAAATAAATAAATCACAAAGAAGACAATGGTGTTGGTCAACACTTTACTTTACTTTACTTTACTTTACTTTACTTTACTGTATGTACAACTTTACTGTTGTACATACAGTAGTATTTCTGGTTTAATAAATACCATTTAATACATAAATAATTGCAATGCATAAAATATACAATTCCTACAAAATAAAGCCTGAGCGGCACCATACGGTGACAGGGGCGATTACCATTTTTAATTGGGGTGGCACAGGGGGGGTAGCAATAACCAGTCAGGGGCATAGTGGATAAGATTGAAAAACATGATGTAATTTTTCTCAATAAAACATCACATTCATTATTAGTGTCACATGTTTTCATTTTAAACAATTGTATATCCAATATATATTGTAACAAATCACATTTCTAAAGGCTCAGTCTGCCACCTTTTAAAAAATACAACAATTCCAGTGCCAGTTCCATGATATCAGCATTTTGGCATAGTCATTATGAAGACATTAATTGGTCATGTGACAAAAATGATTAATCATTGGACAATTGGCAGATCAGGCAGCCAAGTGATTGTGCTGTGATCTAATGGAAATCCCATGTCAGAATGACAGCACTCTAGCCCAATGGATTGCCCCCCCCCCCCCCCCCCCCCCCCCCCCCCCCCCCCCCCCCCTTCTAGCCCCACCCCTGTACAGTGAGCTTTTCACAGAATCATTGTTATCATCAAGGCATGCTGGAAAGACAGTCAAAAAAAGACAATATATGTCATTTAGACAGTGCACAGCATCTTCAACATGCTACATCAGTGGGTTTTTCATACTAGAAATCCAGCAAGAAAAGTAGGATCAGGAGAGGGTGATTTGGATTTTTAATACAAAATAAATATCTTTGGCAATACAAAATAATAAATGTCTGCAGCATCTTGATTCAGTCTTAAGAAATGATCTAAAAAGGCAAAAAAGGGAACATACGGGAGCTGTGACAGAGCTGGGAGGCTAACCCCCAATTTCCACCAGATGCGTAACAGCATCGGAGTCATTGGGTTTGCACTAAAGTCAATATGTGTGTTTCCACGGACTGCGGGACGGCTCCGTCCCAGCTCCGCAGACCTTGATCCCACAGCTGTAAAATTTAAAAGTGTCATCTTGGCTTAGGTGTTACTTAGGTGTTAGGAGTCGCTTTCATGTTTAACAGCTTCATATGTATGCGACCAAAGAAGAAGAGGCAAAGGGAAATGACAATGGCGACATCTACTGGCTGTTTGGCAGAGCTGCATTCATAAAAACCTGCACGAGGACACACAAACCATCCTTTCAAGACGTGGTTCCATTAAATAATGTTATTAAAGCTAAAAAGATACCTAGGCTGGGAGTCCAACTAATATCCATACAGTACAGTTGATGCAAAAAACAAATATATATTTATAAATGCATAGAGTACATCATAGAGGCTTAGTCCTGTGACACTAAACCTGAGTTTATCGAGGTACCATTCCCACTTGGATCGCTGAACAGTCAAATGCAACAAGCATGAATCACTCGACGTGTCAATTAGTAATAAATAATATAATGTAAATAAATTTACAATCAGATTACGCAATAAACAGGCACTATTATCTTCCCAGTGCACAAGTGTTGAATTAGAGTAATCCTTTAATACTTGCGGTTCAAATGATTACCCACTCCACTTAAAAAAAAAACATCTATATTATTAACACCTTCCGAGAGTTTGAGTGAGTGGGAATGTGAGTTATGTGGCTATATTGGACAAATATAATCTTCTTGATCGCTTTTCTTGTAATTGTAACCTCAGTGATAAATCTTTAAATCCTAGATCCTAAACTGTGGCAATCACTTCCTTTCTGATTGGGAAATTTGCAGAGGTGACAAAATTTATGTCAATCCCACTGCTTTTTGACTGACTAAGCAGAGTGTACTGAATGAAAAGGAGATGGGACAGAGTTAAAAAATGACGCGCAGTAATCATCCCAGTATTCTACTTTTACTAGAGGGTGAGTGGACATTTGTAAGCTGGTTCTTGGAAAGGCAATTTCATATTGAGCTTGCGGTTACATGCTACACACAGTGTTATGCTACGAAAGAGCCCTCTTAATCCAATTAATCTGTCCCTCCAGGATTTCAGCCTTTTTTTGAGATTGTTGTAGCCCAAAATGCCTGAATTTGTGGTAGCTTTAAAAAAAAAAAAATTCTTTCTTTCCTTAACAGTTAAGTTGTCAATGTCTTTTGTATTTATATTGCAATGAAGTTGCGAGAAGGGAAAATCGCGAAAGAAAGTTGCGATTTTCTTGGTGTACTTCTTTAAAAATAATCGTATAATAATAATAGGGCAGAATAACAATACTCTAGGCTGAGTTTCCCTAGTAACCTTACCAAAAAGGCTCAGGATGCTGCAAATGTTGGTGTAATATGAAAATGGTTGGTGGATTTAAAAAAAAAAAAAAAGATTTATTAAACTTACAAAATTTGTGAATTTGTAAACATACAGTATGTGTCAGTAGCTTGTTGGACTTGTTGACTTTGTTAGTTGATTTCCTATCTTGGGCTGGAACAAACATTCATACGGTTTGAATAATTACTTATTGAACTTTAACTAATCATTGCACTTATAATAACGAGCGTAGGACGGTCTGAAATGCTAAAATGTTAGATGTTCGAGTCACACACGTCTCGTCTTCCTATTAGAAAGAAGTAAATGAATTTGGTGGCGTACGTGTGACGTCAACCTGCTCTCACTCCCGGTTGGTCATTGGCTCTCAGAGTCACATGCTGTTGGGACTGCGGGGGTTGGTTGAAGACGCGGGACACTACTGTTAATTGGTCAAATTTGCGAAAGAGTTAGGGTGATTGGTCAAAATTCAAACCAAATTTACAGCGATTGGTTGAATTTGCGTGAATTGTCTTAATCGCGACGTCGTGAAATCCTGGAGGCACGGATTAACTGTCAGGATGTCTTTTCTGTGGCCATCGTGGAGGTAATTAACGGAGAAGTCTATAAAAGGGTATCCTGTGTTCTAAACACAAGTTAAGTCTTGCTTTGAGTAGGCCTAGCCACTTCTGCTTGAACGGATCATTCTAATACTTTCCAATGAGTAAAGCTGTAGTGCGTAGTTTCTGTCGCCCCCATAGGAATTCTAAGTAAAGACAATAAAATAATCAACGCAGCCACATGATACAAGCCTTCCGTGATCGCCCACCACCCCCACCCCTTCTCCACGCAGTTGCCAAGGAGGACACGGAGGATTAAAAAAAACATGGACTCTTCAGAAAAACTCATTATCTTCGTGCAAATGTCATTGGATGACACTAGTTTCTGAACATTACCATACTGAGAAATCCAGAGAGAGTTGTGTGGCGCTGATAGTCTTAATTAGCTTTCTATCGACTCATTTGGTAATGGCTTGACTGTAACGGATGCTCATTAACATAAAGTTCCACACTTAAGAGATCACCTTTCATTTCCACTTTCACTGGACGTTAAATATCAATCCCTAATCTGAGACCAGGGTCAGGTTTAGCGTCAGGATCTTGCGTTAGGCTAGTGAAGGAGCAGGCTTTACCCAGCTGGTAGTCCTCCCCAATGGGCTCCTCGCCTTGCATGCCCGACCGCTCCTTCTTCACACCATTCTTGCTATCAAACTCTGCAGTGATCTCAGCCAGCGTCTTGCCTTTAGTCTCTGGTAGGGTGAGCCCCAAAAACACAGCGGACACCAAACACACGGCCAAGAAAGGCAGGAAGCAGAAGTCCCCCAGGGTTCTGACGATGAAGGGGAACAGCATGCCCACCAAGAACAGGCCGATCCACATACATGAGCCAGCTACCATGTACGCTGCCGGCCGCGCCGCCTGGTCAAAGATCTCAGCGGGTAAGATCCCCGTCACCCCTGCGGGGCCCAAGCCGAAGCTGAGGATGTAGGCGAACACACATGCCATACTGAGGTAAGCCATCTGGAGGTTTAGCGCAACGGTGAAGACTACAGTCCAGATGCACATAAGAGAGTACCCTCCCACAAGAAGGTACCTGCGACCCACACGCTCAATCAGTAGATTACTCAGAATAGAGGCGATTAGCTCTGATGCCCCGGTGCCGATGGTGATGTATTGAATTTTCGCTGGAGGAATCCCTGCTGCGAGAAAGATGTAGTAAGCGTAGAAGTAGATGGAGTCATTGCCGCAGAGCATCATGGCACTGCTGGCTGCCATGACCGTTCTGAGCTGGCAACGCAGGTCGGGGTCTTTAAACAGGGTCCAGGGCGTCTTGGCTGAACCTGTGGATCCAGAATCCAAGGCTGCAGATTTTTGCTGCTGCTGCTCCTGAAGCATCTCCTCCATCTCCAAAACCGGCGCTTCCCCACCCCGAAGCCTTCCAAGCGCCCGGACACACGCTTCCTTGTCCCCCCTGTCAATGAGAAGGTATCTGGGGCTTTCGGGGAACCAGGGTAGGGTAAGGAGCTGGATCAACCCTGGCAAAGCGTTACTAGCAAGTAAGTAGGGCCAAAGAGGCTCTGTGCCCAACAGCTCAGTCAGTCCCACAATCTGGCCCAAGAAGATCCCAAATGCAGTGAAAACAGCAGAGGAAAAAGCCACAGCACCCCGGAGGTGTTTGGGCGCGCTTTCCCCAAAGTACATAGGCTGGACATTCATACTGACGCCGGAGTTTATCCCCACCAGGAAACGAGCAAAGAGGATCATCTCAATGGATTTCGCCACCCTGGAGGCAAGCACCAACACAGCACCAACAAATAGGAAAGAGTTGTTCAGAAGCAGCGAGTTCTTCCTGCCAAAGCGGACGGCCAGGGGTCCTGCTAGCAGAGCTCCTAGCAAACCGCCCAGGGAGAAGGCAGACACAATCAGAGTCCACATTAAAGTCACCTGAGGGGCCTCCAAGCTGATGCCCCAGCGCTCCATGTAGGTGGCATTGATGAAGCTCTGGATGTAGCTGGTAGGGGCGTTGATAATTGAGATGTTGTAGCCATACTGGAAAGTGCCTCCAATGGCAGCAGAGCAAACAGCCAAAGCAAGTGTCCTGTCACCGCGTGAGGGTTTGCTGGGTTCTCCCGGCTCCTCTGTGGAGTTCATCTGAAGCTAGGCTAAACCAGAGGGCGAAGAAAGCGTGTGTGTGTGTGTGTGTCCTTTCCACTGTGTCCTACTGGCACTTCATGTCCCCTACACGCACTACAGTTAGCGTTAGCTTAAAAAGTAACTTTCTTGTTTAAATATATGGCATTTGGAGTCTATGGTATTCTGTAACCAAGCTAACGTTTCCCTGTCCTACGGGAAAGGGGAAACTGATGTCTCCTGTGAAAGCCGGTTGTTAATGTGTATTTCTTTTCCCTCAGCTTACTTGTCAGGCAATCTGCTTCATTGACTCAGCCACAACAACCAAGCAAATTGAAACACCAAGCCAGTGTTAAATTGTTGCCTGTATTCAATATTACCCTTGAACATTAAGGTGAGATTTCACGGTCAACATAACTAACCAAAATAGGAAATAGGTAGCCTGGCAGACCTTACTGAGGAAAAAAAATGATACTTTCGCATGGCTGTGCGTGTGTACCAACATCCTTTTTTTTACCATCTTTTGATTGGTTTACATCGAACTAAAAACATTACGTCATCTCTATGCGACTGTCACTGTCGCGAGTAGGTGGAACGATGTGAGTAAACGTTCTCTTAATACATCACTGCTTACTTAAAAATTACATATTTCTAGGTTTTAAATAGCAACGCTATGACGTCAGAGTCGCACTATAGTATTTTGTTTTCAAACATGCGTATCTGAATGTCAGTACAACGTAATAAGCCAATATTAGCTTACTAGCTAATGCTAACATGGAGTTTGTTAAGCTAACGGTCATCGGATTTAATCCGCTAAAAGTGGATTGCTGTAGCATTTGGATTTAGAGGAACCGCTTGAAGAAAATGCACAGCGAAATAAATGATCAAATAGTGAATTTTGTGCAAAGTCTTTACTTAACGTATAATAGTTCCCTTATTTATGGGACAAGTGAAGTTCTAGCTTAGCAAATTTTCAAGATGACTGAATCAGTTTGGAAGTTTGGATGGTATTGTTGGAAAACACTATACATTAGCTACCCATCTGTTCTCGCATTTTACGCATGAAAGTGTCAGATTCAAAGTGTTGTCTAGGTGTAACGATTACGGGTGTAACGGTAAACCGCGATATTCATGTTGACAATAACATGATGATTATTATCGCGGTGGGTTCCCACGGTGTTGACGCCGTGTGTTTAACCCTTCAGTTACGCAGATTAGCCTGCAATGTGCGTTTCATGAAGTTGGAATCATGCCGGAAAGAGCAGATGACATTTGATGTTAAAGGTTGCACTTTTGATAAGGTTTGCCTATAATTTTGTATTATAATAAACACTGTTACACTTTTTGAAACTAGTTCAGCTTGTATCGGCCTATCAGTTTTAAAACACTTAAAAATACCACAATAATACCCAAAACTGATCATTTTAACCGTCACTCTAACCGATATATCCGAATGTCTCAAATCCTGACTTTTGTTCACTTTGTTCTCCTCCCTCAGGGCGCCTTCCCCAACGAAGAGAAAGGAGGACGATAAGAGTAAACAGCGAGTTAAGGAGAAGCCAGGAGCTACGAAAGAAGGAGCTGACAAAGACCGGGGCCGAGAGAAGAAACGCACCCGGCGCAGCGCGTCCAGCCAGAGCAGCAGGTCAGAGGCCGCTCACGCAGACTAACACTAGATGCTGAACAGCTTCCAGTTTGCTGGTTCCCTGTTCTATTGGATGAAAAGGAAATGTTAGGCAAAAGGTCTAATTGGGGATACCCAGATGCTCTGCTTTAGGGCTGCACAACTAACCCTAGCATCACAAAAGTCACTGAGAGATTTTTTTTTGTTAAAGAAAAGGTCAGTAGAAAACTGCACTTGCTTTCCTTTTTTTAATTCAACAAGCAATTTGCTGTATTTAAGCCGAATACTGAAAGCATTTGAGAGGCAGAACTGAGTACATTTTAATGTACTCGCATATTTTCATGTATGCATCCGTACTCTGTATTGTGTTCTATGTTCTGACTTTGACACAAGATCAGAGTAGTGGAAGTGAGGTGTATCCATCTTATTTATGGATGGACCCAACACAAATTGGTTCAGCCTATGGCTGGGCAATATCAATATTATATCAGTATTGATATAGGAGACTAGACATCGCGTTTGATTTGGGATATCGTAATCTTGTAATATGACACAAATATGGTCATTTCCTGGTTTTACAGGCTTTGTTCCAGTAAAATGATTTTTTCTAAACTTAACATATTCAATTTAAAATCCTGGTCCTTACTTTTAGAGCCCTGCACGGTCAAGTTCCTCCCTACATCTCTGATTTGATGCAGCTTCGTGCTCCCACCCGTAGTCTGAGGCCAGTAGGTCAGAGGCTATAGTGGTTCCCCGCACTCAGTTTATAACTAGAGGGGATGGATCCTTCCAAGCAGGGGCTCCTAGGCTGTGGGATGTCTTGCCTCCTTCTCTACGTTGTGTGAATTCCATTGAATCTTTTAAAAAGAAATGGAAGGCTCTGCAATTCAAGCAGGCTTTCAATGTTATGTTTTCTATTTGTATTTCAATTTTCTTGTATTTTAATTTGTTGTATTACATTTTATTGTGAAGCATTGTGTGATTTTTATCTGTGGAAGGTGCTATACAGATAAACTTTACTTACTTAGTTCAGCCACTTGTTCCCATCCTATAACGTGGTCTTGTTAAGGTCCAGCTCCAGCAGCAGCTCCGGCTCCAGCTCCGGCTCGTCCAGCGGCTCCAGCTCCTCGGCCTCCAGCCACTCGGGCTCGTCCAGCCCCCGCTCCTCTTCCTCCTCCTCGTCCTCCTCACCAAGCCCGAGCCGCCAGCGGCACAACAACAGACGACGCTCACGCTCCAAGTACGCAATGAATCACTACCACTTGTTTTTTTAGAAAAATTAAGCAAGTAGTACTTTACAGTAGTAGCAAGTATCTTTAGAATTTGTTCTTGTATAGCTGAGGAGCGTATGAATGTCTCACACTGCAGTCAGGGAACACTAGGAAATGTTCTGGATAAGAGTATCTTGTTATGGACTATGATCTTAAAGGAGGTGTAAATGTCACTCTAGGTCAAAATCAGCAAAGAAGGATGACCGGGACCGACGGCGTAGGAGCCCCACACCCAAACCCACCAAGGTCTACCTGGGCCGGCTGACCAGAAATGTTATCAAGGTGAATGCTTTTACTACGGAGCCTCAGGCACATGTCTTTGAGCCGGATGCTCGTGGAGATGCTGCTGCTTCTTTGGTTAGCAGCTGAGGAGCAGCAACTTCAGCACAAGCTCACAAAGTTAAGGTGGGCTGGCTTTAAGGTGGACCAGCTATTTTCCTTTGAGTGACAAGTTGCTCCTCCACGTTTTGCTTTAGTGATCCCTCCCTCGCTGCAACCGACAACCACTTAGCTTTATGAAAATGACTGTGATGATGTCCTGGATATGCAAATGAGCAAATTATGTCATTTGCGCTCTAAACCCCCAGCGAAAACCCTCTCTGATATTAGGAAATAACATTTTTTACTCACACATATAGCGTTGGGTACCGAAACCCGGCGCTAATATGACACCGGTGCCTAAACGTCCGGTATCTCCTGGAGCGAATAGCAATGTGGATTTTGGTGCCAGTGAATGCCTGCGCTTCTCTGCTCCGAAACAGACGTTGCTTGCAACAGAAGCATCGCTACATGTGACGCTAGTTAGCCTTATACTTGGCAGCAGGTAACATTTGTTTGCTGTTAGCTAGCAGCTGTATAAAATCGCGATTAATAGTGGAGCCGTACTTGACAGGTGTAGTTGAGACAGGTGTGGCCCCTGCTCCCAAACCCCAAGTTACCTTCATAACTAGGAGCTGAAATGTTGTCTACCTCCTGTGAAAAGAAGCTAATGAGTATCCTGTTTCTATAAATGCATCTAGATGTGTCAAAAGCGTTCTCTGCTTTCCCTTTTGCAGGAACACATCCAGGAGATCTTCTCCACTTATGGCAAGATTAAGATGATTGACATGCCGGTGAACCGCGTGCACCCGAACCTGTCCAAGGGCTACGCCTACGTGGAGTTTGAGACACCCGAGGAGGCGGAGAAAGCCCTGAAACACATGGACGGAGGTAAGCACATTCACATTAACATGGAAGATTGAAAGTGAATAGATTGCATAAACAGTGTTTTTGAGCAATTAGGTAAGATGGATAAATAACTGCATAAGGAACTGTAGATGAGAGGGCTGGGACGGTGATGCTTTTGTCCCCATTCGATTCTTTCACAAGACATGGGTGCCGATTGGATTTGTATTGCGATTTTTATTTATTGCGATTCTAGACATCATATATCATGAGACATCTCTGAAAACTAATTGGTTTCTCAGATGCAAATCTCAGTCAGTCTGACATTTATTTCATTTGTAAAGAAAGCACATAACACGCATTTTCTGCATTTTCTTCGTTCACTCTGTTTTACTGGAAACAGATGTGATGTGTGATGTGTTGGCACAGAAAATATGTAGGAAAAATAAAAATATCCTTTCTGGTGAAAGGAATTGATTTAAAAAAAACAAAAAAACATTGCAACAAAAAAATCACGATACATAGGAATTTTGCCTCAGCTCAGTTTACTTGTGCTCTGTTATTTCTGCATAACAGATCGTTGCTAAGTGTAGTGGGCCGTCACCACGGATACAGTTCTGAGCTCTAGCTGGCTGGATTTACCCTGCAGAGATTTACTCCTCGTAAATCCACCGGAGTTTAAAATGCCAACACAAAGAAAGCGGAAGGTCACGGACATCCGAAAACGGACTAATAATTCAAGTTAAATGTGACTGTGAACCAGAATAAGACAACAGATTGTAGTTTCTGTGTTTACAACCAAAACATTCATTTCAGTAATACCGTTTCAAAATGGGGGAAATGGCAAAAATGAGTGGACTTCTTTTAAATTATGTCAGAAGGCCAACTCTTCCGTATTCTCCATTTTCTTCCAGGTCAGATCGATGGTCAGGAGATCACAGTCACAGCTGTGCTGGCTCCCACGGTGCGCCCTCCCCCCCGCCGGCTGTCCCCTCCCCGCAGGATGCCTCCCCCTCCCCCAATGTGGCGACGCACTCCCCCACGAATGAGGAGAAGGTAAGCAGTGCGGTGTGGGCACGGGGGCTGGGAATGGTGCACAGGGCTTGGTTTTGGGACCGCTGAATGCAGATTATCCATTGGCTGATAGTTCTGGTTGTTGGGCGGTACGCACTTTTTAAAAGTACATCGATCAGGGCTGCACAATATATAATTTACTGTTTAGATGCAGTGTTGTTATGTAAAGTACAAACACTTTGCTTCTGTGCTTAAGTAGAATAGTCATGTATCTGTACTTTTACTCCACTACATTTTCCCTAAGCATCTTAGTTACTCGTTGTGACGTGCGTTGTCCCCCCCCCCCCCCCCCCCCCCCCCCCCCCCTCCTTGTTCTTTCTAATCTGTTTTCTCCCTCCCTCCTGCTGTCTTTCACTGTCCCCTACTGTAGGTCTCGGTCTCCACGACGGCGCTCTCCAGTGCGCCACAGGTCTCGATCCCCTGGCCGCCGCCGGCATCGGTCACGCTCTAGTTCCAACTCCTCCCGCTAGGGAAAAAGGACCCCCCAACCCCCCTTTCCTTTCTCCCCTCTGGATCTGCTCTGCAGCAGTGTTCTGTTTATCCGTGTGTACAAACCTTCCAGTTAATTATGAGCCACACTGTTATGGGTTTTAGCCAAAACAGGTGAATGGAAATGCACTTTCCTGTTTTAGGCACCCACCGTTACATATTGACGTCATGTAACTCCCAGAATCCACCTGGCACGTCTGCGCTGTGTTCCGGTTTCACCGCCAGCAATCGCGGCCACTCAAAACAATGTTTGTGATTCCACCAGCCGTCCCAAAAGCGGCCCTCCGCTGCACTAGAAATACCCACTGGGCCTGTCTTTGACGGAGCCGCAGGGCGTCGCGTAGGCCGGGCAAGAAGTAGAAGGCCTTAGAGCATCCAGTCAATTTTCAAAATAAACAGCCTGTGCAGACCCCCAATCGGATAACTACACTGATTAGACAACTAAAACACAACCACAGATGTTTGATGTGTGTTGTTTTGAGCTGGACTAAATGGAAGAAACAATTTAACTATGTAGACTAATTACTTTTATGGTAGAAGCACACACCTTCAGGGAAAATAACCACAATGCTCCACTTCCAAGACGCTCTCGCTGTAGTACAGTATGAGGCATGGCATCTGCACGGCGCAGACGGGGGGGGAGGGGATTCTGGGATTGGCATGAGCACATCATCAACTGGGATCACAAAGTGATTCTAGTGTCTGTGTTGTCATCTCAACCAGTAAATTGACAAATTACATTTAAAGTAAAATAATCCCACAGTATAATATGGCTATCAGTGGTCTGGCAGGGGCCCAGATGTTCCGGTGTAATGAATTACTTTTACTGGCTGAAAGATTTTAGATGGTGCTACTTGTCTTAATTTAGGTTTAAATCTGTGTACCATGTTTTAAAACAATCTCCTCTGTAACCCTACTCTTAATTTGATTCTCCATTATCACTTCTTACAGTAAACTACAAAGGCAGCTATACAAGTGAGTCACATTAAGTTAAACACCAGTCAGCAGTGTGCATCTGCTTTAATAGAAATCTGAAAATTACAGTCATTACTTCATGGTCAGTACATCAGGGTCCGAGGGTCATT
Organism: Etheostoma cragini; assembly: GCF_013103735.1. Classification (NCBI taxonomy): domain Eukaryota; kingdom Metazoa; phylum Chordata; class Actinopteri; order Perciformes; family Percidae; genus Etheostoma; species Etheostoma cragini. The sequence goes on along the minus strand of NC_048427.1, from coordinate 20,549,079 downwards.
GCACGGATTACTTAGTGCATCAGGATTTTACACTTTCAATCGTCCAGATGTTTGTGGTTTTAGTCTGTTTCTTCATTTTTGTTTTTCTCACAAATCATATTCATAGATGACTAAATGGTTGGGATTAAAGTTATGGTGTGACAATAAAGTTCATGATTTGAACTGTAAAAAACAAACATTTGTCTTTTTGTGACTCTAATATATTACACTAGTTTTAAGTGTGTGCGTGCATGCTTTACGCCCGGCTAAGCTAACCAGCTACCGGCTGTAGCATCATATTTATCTCACAGATACAAGCGTTTTACATCAAACTTAGCGGCAAGTCATTGAATAGGCCTATTACCTAGAACAATTTATTTTAACATTTAGGAAAATACATGATCTAGGTTCAGTTTTAAATTGAAAAACAACACTCAGTTTGTGTCGGTTTAGTGCTAACATGCTAAATTTGAGACGCTCAACAGGACCTTGAAAGTTGTTAAACACACAATGTGCCTAACTCTCCCCAACGTAACATGAGGTCTTCTGACTGTGTTCTGGTTCTGTTCTGTTCACCGACCACACCTAAAGGGTGAGAACAATGATACAATCTTTGAGTAACCTCCTCAAACAGACAGCTGTGTTCCTCATTATCTGGACTAAAGAGGCGTATGTGTCCCTCCGTATTAGTCAATCAAGGGAGGGAGCACTGACACAATCATTGGCTAACCATCCCAAACAGACGGCTGTCTACCTCTTTCACACACAGAGTCATTTAAACCAAGAACTTTTCCTCTGAAAAGCCAGAGCTTCACTGTTTACTTCACTGTCAAGTGTTGGATTATTGGCTCTCCAGAATAGTTATTATTATTAACTATAATCAGATTTCTGCTGTACAGAGAAGACTGATTTGGGACCCAGGATGCCTTTCTCCTTGCACTATGGACTGTCTCTAATGTGTTTAACTATGCTGCTTACACAAGGTGAGTGTGGTCTGTCTCTCATGTCTGTACACTGAAAATAGCAGTCAGCTTGGCCTATAGCATAATAACAGAATAAAACTAGCCTAGTATATTAATTAACATGCTACATATATGTAAAATGCTATTCTTTGCTCTCTATTTGTATTTCTTGATACATACTGACGATGTAATACGTTTTTTTGAAAGGGGTGGGGGTAAAAAGAGCAACAAAGTAAAGTAAAAAACAGATCTTAGAAAGGACAAATTCCCAAGGAAGAGATTTTCCCCTCACACTGATAATATGACTCTGTGTTGCAGTGTGTCCTCAGTGTTTGCCTAGGACCAGGAGTCCAGCAGGACCCCGCCTCCCCTGCTGCATGGAAGCCAACAATGCCACCATTAAGGAACCTGTACACGCCTGCTTTGTTCAAAAAGAAAACACGTCTCCTCTTTGTAAAATACATGCATACATGTAAGACGTAGTCTCACACTAGCTTTATTTGGTGTGTGTGTGTTGAGTCCGGTAGTGTGTCCTACAGCTGATCTTCACTCACTTTGACTAAACTGAATATCTTTGCGTTGTGGACAAAACGAGACATTTGAGGATTTTATCTTTAGCTGTAGGGAAACACTGATCCACATTTTTCACCATTTGCTGTAATTTTATAGATCAGACAACTAATTGATTAATTGAGAAAATAATCAACAGATTAATGAGCATTGAAAATAATCGTTAGTTGCAGCCCTAATCAATGTCCATGTCTAATGTTGTGTGTGTCACCGGTCTTTTCACCCCTAAAGCCTTCACACTAAGAATGAGGAGCGGTGTGTGGACCCGAGAGCCGGCTGGCTCCAAACAAGACTCCACAAGTTAGAGGCGGTAAGTCCGATTTCACAGCTCGTTCGTAATAACAGTTCATGTTTTCATTTTCATATTGTGATACCCTATAAAATCTCTATAAAATGGGACTTCTAACTTAACTTTTTTTTTAACCCCAGAGAGGAATATGTTGCCAAACACTCTAAACGACCTATGGCACCAACAAGGAAGATACCGCATCATGAGCTCCTTTGCAGAAATATATAATAAATAAAGGACATTTTCTTTCTTTTCTTTTTTCCAACAATTAAAATCAAATGATATAATCAAATGACTAATTAGTTACCCTTATGAAAAAGGGAACTACCCTTCTGTAAAAGGAAAATAGTCATTCGTTACTCTTTCAAAAACAGTAACTAATCATTAACTTCCCTTTTTTATGTGTACCTTATTGTAAAGTGTTACCGTTAACGATGTCTTTGAAAGAATCTGTACTGTCGTCATAACCAGGTATCTGATCGGCGTTTTACATATATCATAACAAAGATTATATATCATAACAAAGACTTAAGACTGGGAAAGTATCAGTAACCCAACCCATCTATGTCCCCCATTGGCTGATTTTTGTGTGGATGTAAATGATTGGTTGCCTTTTATATTTTCTGTTCTTTTTCTGCTCCATACCTACCCTATTTGAGTGTTTTTTGTAATGTTCTTTGTAAACATATTGGTCTACCAATAAAGTTTTTCTCCACACTGCAAGTGTAACTTGAGTTTTACCTCTTCAGTATATACATATTTTATAGTAACCAGGTCCCAACAGTACATGAAGTTTCTGATGTGTTCATTAGATATAACTTACTTGTCACAAACAAGCATTTTTTATCCAAAAAACACTCTAAAGGGAGGGAGCACTGACAGTCATTATGTAACCTCCCTAAACAGACAGCTGTGTTCCTCTTTTTCTGGTCTGCGGGGGTGTACATTCCCCGCACATTGGCCTCAATTATACCGAGCACTTTTCCTCTGAAATGCCAGAGCTTCACTGTTTACTTCACTGACAAGTGTTGGATTATTGGCTCTCCAGAATAAAGTTATTTATTATTCACTAAAATCAGATATCTGCTGTACAGAGACGACCGTTTTGGGACCCAGAATGCCTTTCTCCTGTCACTATGGACTGTCTCTAATGTGTTTAACTATGCTGCTTACACAAGGTGAGTGTGGTCTGTCTCTTTCTATCGCATAATAATAGGATCAAATCGAGCCTGGCTAAAACACACGTTTTGGCATTTAAAAACATATACACTAGCAACATATACAATTTAGTTTGTTCTAAAAACATAGTCAGCCTAAAATCATCTTTATTACTATGATTCTGTTTTGTGTTCGTGTAGTGTGTCCTCAGTGTAACTTGCCTCGGCCCAGGAGTCCACCAGGACCCCGCCCCCGCTGCTGCATGGAAGCCAACAATGCCACCATTAAGGAACCTGTCCACGCCTGCTTTGTTCATAAGGAACACACGTCTCCTCTTTGTAAAATACATGCATACATGTAAGACGTATTCTCACACTAGCTTTATTTGGTGTGTGTGTGTTGAGTCCGGTAGTGTGTCCTACAGCTGATCCCGAGCTGACGAACAAGAGGGATGTGATCGAGAGCGATGGGCCAGCAGAAACCTCGGCACAACAGCAATAGTTCCACATTTTGGGAAGTACATGTATTTGCTGTCTACCACATGAGAAGATCAACACAAGAGCTGCACAGACCAATCAATTAGTTTTCAACTATTACATCAATCGCTGAATATTTTAATAATTAAATAATCGGTTCTTTTTAGGACTTCAAGTCAAATTATGATCACTGATTCCAGCTTCTTAAATGTGAATAATTTGTAGTTTCTTCACTCCTCTGGGACGGTTGACTGAATATTTTTGAGTTGTGGACAAAACAAGACATTTAAGGATGATATCTTGGGCTGTAGAGAAACACTTAACATGTTAGCCATGTTCTGACATTTTCTAGCCCAAACATGTAGCCTGACGTCGGCATTCTCAGATTCCAGTCAGAGTCTGAGTCTGATACTGCTCCATTGGGCTGGGATTATGGGGGGTGTTTCAACCGAACCGGGAAGGAAAATGCCTCTGCACTCAGTTGGACAGACCTACAACCAAAAAGAACAACGGAGTATGTGACGTAGGCCAGCTGATAAAATAAAGGCCTTTCCGATCGACAAATGCCTTGATCGCGGTTCTCTGTTCCTGTTTTAAAATGAATACGCTGTTGATATCTTCTATAACTTCTATAACAGATGCGATGGCGAAGCTACACATGTCAATTCTCCAGCGGCAGCCATCTTTGTTCTCAACAAATTCAACCCACGCGCTCTCTGGTGACGTGGTTGATTACTGTTGATCATCTGTCCATCATCGTATAAAGCCCGCCCTGACAATCTGATTGGTCCGAACAGCTCTTGTTCGATCAACAACGGATCACGTCCAGACCGAACCTCCTGGCCTCAAATGTTGTGGGCGGGGCTAAATTTGGCCGGCATCCAGACTACATAACAACTACTCAATTGAGAAAAATAATCAGCAATGAGAAAAACTGTTAGCTGCAGCCATAATCCATGCCTAATGATGTGTGTCACCGGTCTTTTCACCCCTAAAGCTTTCGCACTAAGAATGACGAGCGGTGTGTGGACCCGAGAGCCGGCTGGCTCCAAACAAGACTCCACAAGTTAGAGGCGGTAAGTCAGATTTCACAGCTCGTTCGTAATAACAGTTCATGTTTTCATTTTCGTATTGTCATACCCTATAAAATGGGACTTCTAACTTAACTTTTTCTTAACCCCAGAGAGGAATATGTTGCCAAAGACTCTGAACGACCTATGGCACCAACAAGGAAGATAACGCATCATAAGCTCCTTTGCAAAAATATATAATAATTAAATGTACTGTTACTAAATGCATGTGCAGTTGTTAACAATGTATTTGAAGGAATCTGTGCTATCTTCATAACCAGGTATGTGATTGGCTTTTTACACGTGTACATAACAAAGACTTAAGACTGGTGACCCAGCCCATCTACGTGCCCCATTGGCTGATATTGACATGGATCTGTATGATTGGTTTCCTTTAATAATTTGTTCATTCATTCATTTTAATGATGAATCTGATGAAGGCCTCAAACCAAAACGTGTTGGTCTAACAATAAAGTTGTACCGCATACTGGTGTTACTGGAGTTTAACCTCTTCTGTATATATAAAATAAAATATAAATATTCTTTGAGTTTTCTGATGTGTTCAGTAAATTTAATTTACACAAGAAAACGGTGGACTTCAATCATTTTACGATGCAATCAGCTTGCATTTTAATAACCATAGTCCTCAGATTGGACAGATAGTCTAGCTAGCTGTCTGGATTAACCCTGCAGAGATCTGAGGACCAGGTAACCATAGTCCTCAGATTGGACAGATAGTCTAGCTAGCTGTCTGGATTTACCCTGCAGAGATCTGAGGACCAGGTAACCATAGTCCTCAGATTGGACAGATAGTCTAGCTAGCTGTCTGGATATACCCTGCAAAGATCTGAGGACCAGGTAAACATAGTCCTCAGAAATCCACCTTAGTTTAAAATTCCGACACAGAGAAAGCGGAAGGTGACGAAGTGGAATGCCGTGGATACTGTATATACTTTCAGTGGATTATGAATGAAAGTGAAACCAATGATTGTGTATCCGTTTCTAATAGATATCAGGCTCCATCTGACCTGGTTTCTCTCATGGCACATATTTGTTAGTCTGTACTTTCCATTTTTGTCTGTATCGTGCTAACATGCCTAATTCGAGACGCTAAACAAGACTTTGAAAGTTGAACACACAATCTGCCCGACTCTCACCAATGGAATGTGAGATCTTCTGACTGTTTTCTGGTTGGAAGTTGGTGTCTGAATTTGACTTATCCAACATAACTAATGTAATGTGAAAATTACATAGACAACAATTTTCTTTCAATAATTGTTAATCTCTTAAGGGATTTTTTCATTATAAGCAAATCCTTCAATTTGCCTCTGAAATATGTATATCCTAAAATAAGTCCTCCAGTGTTGGAGACAGCTAAAATTGTTATGACTCTGCATTTGTCCACTGTAAGCAAGGTTGGAGCCATGAAGCATTCTACAGACGAGATACATCTCTGATTTCTCAGACAGAATGACGGCTACAGTCATTCCTGACGCACTAGAGACAGATGTATAGGGATAGAAGGAGGTGTATTACTGATTGTATTCACCAGAACTGTTGCCACTTTGTAACTCTGTACATTGTGAAAGCTGTTCTCGTCATTTAATTGTTCTCTGCAGAAAACAATTAAACCCTTCCACCAAATACCTAAACTTTTAATCCAGTTTGCAGCCTGTCATTATTTCGTTTCAACACGGTCTCTTCTGCCACTCAAATTCCTCCCTTGCTGAACAGAAACTTCCACAACACTAACTTGATATTTTGCCTTTTTTCAACATTGGAATTTTCTGTCAGATGTTATTAACAGTAAACAAAGTTTTTTTTTTTAAACAGCGTAACTTGAATTTCACACCGAACATTTCGAACACAAGCAACCTGGAGTTTACAGGCGAGGTGCATGTTGCTTATTCTGTCACCCCTCCAACTGCCAATCCAGATATTAATTTCTATTTGCTTTCTGTGCAGCGGTGCGCTGCAGATCATCTTATCTTCCTGAGTACACATTCCCTCTGTGACGTACACATGGTTCACCAAGTGTTTGTTCAGTGAGTTTCCACTATTAGGCTCTTCATTATTCACTACTTCCACATCTCCACTATACTGCACAGAGACCTACAGTACCTGGAACTAGTGGTTGAATCCAACCAAGTAATATTTACTTCAGTAATGTACTGACTTATACTTGAGGTTTTTCATGCCACTGTCTACTTCTACTCTGCTACATTTCAGAGGGAAATATTGAACTTTTTACTACATTAATCTGACATCTTACATTACTAGATACTTAACAAGATAAGATGTGTGCACATAAAATACATGCAGTTCATAAAATACAATAATTTAATACGAATCAAACTACCCAACCACATACTACTCTAGAAATTCAGAGTTCTCGCAAGAGCACAATTTAAATTTGACAAAGAGCCGGGTGATTCCAGCTGCCTTCAGGCTGGACAGGAAGTGACAAAAACACTTTGGGGCGATTCCGATTTATTAGAATACAATCATACCCACATATCAGCTAGTACGCAGTCGCTAGTTGTTTTAATTATGACAGAGTAACTCTCGAATCTGTTGCTGATTTGAATTAACAACAGAGTGTAGATGATCGGTGATCTAAACAGATTTAGTCTTTCTGACTTCTAAACGTCACTATCAGCCACACAACGTGTGTTCTGTACAGAATATATCTTTAAATCAGAGGAAATATCAGTTCAAATCCCTCCGATTTGAAAACAATAAAGTTGTTAAATCAGCTAAGAGGTCGGCGTTTCCCAGCATGCTCTGGGTCGGCCTGGGTCTTGGAGTCGGTGGGCTCGTTCGAGATGAGCCAGGTCTGCGCAGAGTCGATCACCACGTTGCATTTTTATTGTTTCTGAATTGCAGGGATTTAAATTGCTATTTGTCTGATTTAAAGGCATTTCTATCCTTCACAATAAAAGCCCAGCCTAAATTCACTCGGGTCATTTTGCTGAGAGGAAACTCAATAAAACAGGCCCACTTGGAACTGGAACTGTACTAGTGGATTAACTCCATCCATACAAACTATCGAATGCCAGAGTCAATCTACATGCACAGTTTAGTTTAAATACAAAATATTTATTCACATAAATAGCATCTCCAGAAATAATACATTTTATCATATGTACATGGAGGATTGATACAATTCTTCTCTGTGACCCCAAACTTCTCCAAGGCCACAACGCAAGCCCCCCTATCCTCTTGAAGCCATTCTTCTCCGCTCCACACTCCCGGCAGTCTTTGCCTTATTAATATGCTTTTGTACGACCTGTGTTGACGTCAAAAACTAATAGCTTGATATGCTTCGTTCACGGTCAGCGGCGCCATCCTTGCCAGTTTGGGCCCGGCGGCTGAGATGGAGTAGCGGGTCACGGTTTAGGGTCTCTGTCTGCTTGGCTGGGAGGAGGATCCATCAGGTCTTTGAAACCCAGTTTGGCCAGAGGCTCCTTGGCCATCAGCTGGCTGGAAAACACAACATAACAAGGAGACTATGGAGAAATAATGAAAAAGGACACTTCTTGTTAAAAGGTAGGTCTCCATTATTCACTGTTGATTAATCTGTCGATTATTTTCCCGATTAATCAATGACTTGTTTGGTCTGTAAAATTAAAAAAAAAGTACTTGATTAATTGATTATCAAAATAGTTGGTGATTCATTTATTAGCTATCAACTAATTGATTCATCTTAGGAGCTCCATTTAAAAGAATTATTAGAGTGTGTTTAACTTTACACATAAGTATTATAAGAGGTGTACTAGGCTTTATTTTTGATGAGGTTTCTTACTTGTCCATGCGACATTCCAGGTAGTCTTTGGACTGCAGTCGGCACTTGGAGTTGTCGAAGCTGTTGTCTCTCAGGCACTTCATGAACCTCTCCTTGAAGGCTTTACACTCTCCTGAAGGTCCAGCCACGGATCATATAGCATTAGACATTACTGCGTGACATTAGGGCTTCACGATTATGAGGAAAATCATAATCACAATTACCTTTGAGGATTAATTAAGATTAAGATTATATATTGACTTTTGAAAATTTTTTTGCAGTTTTCGTTCCCGCAACCAAAAACGAACGTTCAGGAAACCCAAAATTGTTAGCTGGGATTTAAATAAACAGTAATTTTAGCCTCGTAAAATAGGCTTCATTCAAAGTCGACAGAAACTAAATAAAACTATAAAAAGCTATGTTGGGTCGTCTTTCCACTTTTCCAACCATCACAATCTTAGTTTTGGTTGAAATTAACACACAATTTACTGATTTACGTGGGAAAGTACGCTGTCTCGATACACGCTAAAAGTGCTGTTTTTTTAAATGGAGTCTGGTGGGATTAGCGCTAGCTGTTAGCAAACAGTAGGATGGAACGTTAGCTTTATTACATTGTCGTTCAAGTCTCACAGAACTGAGCCGTAAAGTGTCACTTTATCTCTAGCTAAATTCTCAGAATTAAAATTAAAATCACTATGCCTCCAAACAAATGTTATCCAGTTGGTAACCTTACAGTAGGAGCTGTGGAGCATAGTACATTTAAACTACAGCGGGGCAAACATGGCTGCCTGTGTCTTGTCTTACCAAAATGGTCCAGAGGGAACGAGCCTTTATCAGGAGCCCGAGGTTTAAAACTCTTCGTGCCGAAATTCATGGCGTTAGACATATTTTATTGGCTTTTTTGTTTGTTCATAAAGCCGCAAGTCTTCTATAAACTAGGATGGCAACAGTCGCGTAAATATGACGTATTGTTTCAAGGCCGACCACTCCGCAAACAGACATCACTAGTCGATGGAATCGCCTTGATGATCCAAAATGATTAAAAGTGCCAATAACTTCAGAAAGAAATACAAATCGCCACCAAACATAACATTAGCTCGGTATAATTTACTAAATACTAATTGAATCAAAGTCAATTGTATTTTTTATAAAGTAATAATCACATTTTAGACACTTTTATTATACTAAATACCCTAAAATGGACATCTGCAAACATAGTGACTCAATAATGAAATAATAACCATGCATGAAGGTTATGATCTAAGGTAAACATGCACATTACGACACCATATGGCCCAATGATGATGGTGATGCACCTTGATAGCCCAATATAATATGTAGGCTACTAATTTTGTTAATTTTTAAAAATAATAGGCCTCTCATATATTTCCCCTATTGTGCATGAATTCAGTCTGGCCGATTTAAAGTTTTAGCACGGGTTATGGGTAATTGCCCCACTAACGCAGAACGTTTAGGGAACGTTAGTTTTATGTTCTCTAAAGGTTAGTTCGAACCAAACCAAAAACTAACCTTAAGCGAACGTTCACCTAACGTTCTCTAAAGCTTGCAACGCTAAGGGAACGTTTCCCTAACGTTCTCTAAAGGTTGCAACGCCAAGGGAACGTTCCCCTAACGTTCTCTAAAGCTTGCAACGCTAAGGGAACGTTTCCCTAACGTTCTCTAAAGCTTGCAACGCTAAGGGAACGTTCAGAGAACTAAAAACGAACGTTCCCGGAACGTTATAAAACCTTCTAATTAACCAACAGACAACCGCGATACAACCAAAATAAAACAAAAAAAAACCTTCAGGGAACGTTCCCGCAACCAAAAACGAACGTTCCCGGAACGTTCAGGGAACCAAAAATGGTTAGCTGGGCCGGCCTGTAGACCGGTTGTTAAATAATGAAATGTGTTCTGGGAGTCCACCGCTGGATGTCTCACTTTCATAACATATGAAAAGGGGAGGGTGGAGAAGACAGAAGGGAGGAGGAGATGGTCATGTAGTCTAGGCATAGAGAGAGAGAGACCGGCACCGGCTCGTTCAGTCTCTCCCTCTCCACCTCAGACCGGAGGGGACAGACAGGTGATCGAGGCGTCCGTCTGTGTGTCTGATGTTCTGGGACACGCTTCTTCCCACCGCGGCGAGGCTGGACGGATAGAGTCACCATGGCACTGGAACCGGAGGGGAACAACCGGCTCCTGCAGGACGTGCTTGCGAGACCGGGCAACGAAACGTGCGCGGACTGCGGCAATCCAGGTAAGAAACCCCCCAGCCGACCCCGGTCTGGTGCAGCCTGCATGCAGCTGCAGTTGCCCTAATGCTTGTAAGATGCTGTGATTCGGGTGGGGGAAAGGGGGCCACATTGGTGCTTCAGTCCCAACAAGTCTGAGAGAATTTGGTCCCGATATGATGACAAAGGCCTGGCAGGACACACCTGAAAGCTCCCAATTTGCAGGTCCAATCCGCCCTAACAGACCGGACTCTGGACTCAGTCTGGACCATAAACGCATAAAACACTCCTATGTGTGGCTGTTTTTGTGAGGGTGCACAGACATGCTAACTATCCCCTTCACAGCCATTAGTGTGTGTGTTTGTGTGTGTGTGTGTGTGTGTGTGTGTGTGTGTGTGTGTGTGTGTTTGCTGGTGTCGTGGTCTGGTGGTTCTACACTGTCAGCAACACAGCTTGCTCAGTAATTATTGGTGTGTGTGTTTTCGTTTTACATTTTCGTTTTTTCATTTATTATTTTGTTTAACAGGGTTATGAATTCTTTCTATTATATTGTTCTATTAAGCAGCTTCATCCCTTTCTTTATCTCTCCACCCCCACCACTCTCCACTTTCTTTCTTCTCACTGAAATGGCAATATACCAGTGAGTGGCCACCGAGGCTCCAGGACGGGCCGTACGCCCAGCGTTTGGCGCTGAGCCCACCCAAGATGCTGTTCCCTGGCCCTGGTTGCAGCTCCTCTGAGGACTGGCTGTTTGGGAGCAGCTTATGGAGCCATAGGCGGTCTCGCAAAATTTGATAGCGTTGTTCTGAGCGGTGGACACTCAAAGAGGGATTTCATTTTGACCAGAAGGTGTTATCTTGTTGAGGACTAAGCAGAGAAATGGTTCTCACCATGGTTGGTGTATGGGTGTTGACAAGCAGCTTTAAAGAGATTTGAAATCCCTATGTGGCCACAGTTCAGCTTTTAGACAGTTTGCTCACGCGTTATCGAAAATATCTCTACTATTGGATAAGATCCATCCATGCAGACCCAGGACTAGGTAGTGGGATTATATCTCCAACCTGGCCTGGGAACGCCTCGGGATCCACCAGTCGGAGCAGGTTGATGTGGCTCGGGAAAGGGAAGTTTGGGGTCCCCTGCTGGAGCTGCTGTCCCTCAGACCCGATACCGGATAAGTCGATGAAGATGGATGGATGGAAGGATGGATGGATGGATGGATTCATGGTTCCCCAGAAGATGTACCCCAATAACCTGTAAGGGTATCCCTTCATTTTTAGTGCCATAATCAGGTCAATGATTGCCCAATACTTTGGTTTATGACCAAATATTTGCAAAAGGGATGACATTCCCATCAGCCTCAGTTGTACTTTGTGTTTAATGCTAAATAACACAATGTAGTATGCTAAGACCAACATGTTCAGTGGATCTCAACGTCTGATACTGACACACGAGGGACGCTTTAGCGTCCGAATGAGACGCATTAGGCTTTAACCGCTAAGCTAAGATGACATAATAGAAAAAGTGAAAAACAGGGTTAAACAGCGGCAAAGTTTGCATAGGGAGGAGGTCGGGGTTGATGGATGGGACTAACAAACTCAGGACTCTTACCCAGGAGACCGCTGTTCATGTCCTGTGAGAAACCAACAGTCACCATTGACTTACTTAAACATTTTATTTTCACTCATTGGGTGTTTACAGTTTATCAACGTAGAAATAAAACCACACTAGAGCTCCGCTTGCTGAGCACCCTGGCTGCAAAAGCAACAAGTGCCGGAAGTACGGTGGCTGCTATGGAAACAAAAACTTGTCTATGTTAAATTTGGAATAGAAGGTCAGATTCAAAACCAAATATTCCAAATGATTCTGATAAAAAAAAAAAAAACTCCAATGGAATCGTAGTTTTTGAAACTATGCTGTTTTTCTGCATTAACCTAACCCTACCCTGCATGTTGGAAAAAGGCGCCAAAAGCGTTCCTGACCAAGGCGGATGTGAAGAGTTGTTTTAAATTATGTAATACTTTATATAAACACTTTATATATTATCTTCAGCCTGTTAGCATTGTCATTGTGAGCATGTTGTTGTGCTATCATTAGCATTTAGTACAGCCTCTCAGAGACTCAGAGACATGCATAGTGCATGCAATGTATCAGACTCTTAGTCTTGTTTGGGGATAATTGGCACAATCCCTGAAACCATATGGCCTTATTTGACTTTAACTGTTCTGCAACGATCCACAGTGCCTAGAGGAAACATTGCCTCTGATTGTTCCCCTGCTAAGATTGTTCATCAGCATGCTGCTTTCACCTTTGCGGTCATTACATAATCAAATTTCGCCTTGGTGAAGCGAAGGTGGGACAGACGCTCTGTGTTGAGCAGCAGTCGCCGAGTAGTCAAAGAAGCTGGTAATCGCAGAGTGAAGGATGGATCACGACTGGGAAAATCTCAGCCCGTGTAGTGACTCATATATGCTTTATTTTCCCACAACAAGGGATGAGATTCCGTTTAACAAGGCACGTAAACAACTGCTGGCAAAGCTGCTCTGTGGTCAACAGTACAAATCAAACAGCTGCTTTCTCCCATTTTTGCATTCAAACGCTCATTTCATGACATTTCACCAGAGCAGGCTGCAAAGATGAGGAAGTGTTAGGATAGCCATCCATCTATCAAATGTATCTTTCTACATCCCGTTGCTAGCAGATCAGGCATTCCCAAGCTCGTAATTCATATCTCGTAATGGTCAAGATATGAATTATTGATGCCGGCTTGGCGGCTCCGTCCCGGATGGGGACAGGATCTTATCTTGGTGGCCTTTTCAGAAAAACCTCACAGTTTCATTACAGCTCAAAACAACACAAAGGATCTCCCACACGGCAAAATAAACAGACAAACATGTAATATACAGGAAACGGTATAAGGCTAATGTTACCTAGGCAACTGTAACAGGTAGCGTATGGCACTGTAATGTCTTCTGAATTACAGAATTACTTCTTTACTGGTCATGTCTAAATGTCACAATCTATATAGATTGTCTAATAAGAATTAACTCTGTTTGTAATTAGATTACATTACATTACAAGTGTGTATTTAAAAAAATAAAAATGAAAATATAAATGTATATACTGTATAGATACAGTACATAAAAATTAGGTACACCCCCCCTTTGTCAGTCAAATAGTTTTCTTATTCGTTAAAGTGGTTTTGTGCTATGCTTGTAACATCCAGGCCAGAAAAAGGAAAAAAAAACACAGAATAAATATTTCAAGTTGGAAACGGTCTTTTCCATAAGTGGATTACGTGTAAAAACCATCCCCTCCCATAATGGGGGCTAAAATCCCCATCAGTGGTCAAACGATGAACAATTAGACGATTACGGGTGTAGAAGACAAGTAAACAAAATTCTCAATTTCCTTGCTATTTTCATACTGTATTATTTCGTACTGTAAACAAGATCCAAGATTCAAGATTCCTTTTATTGTCATTCAGCACAACACAGAAATGTAAAGCATCAACGGAAGCATGGCTTCTATGAAGAAAAAAACAGAATAAACCACTTCCAGCAGAATGTTTGTCTGTGCGACTATGTGATGTATTGTAAATAGTATTGTACATGTGCATAGTAGGCTAAAGCATAGTTTAGGGGTGTTTGAGTTTAGTAGATAGTAGCTGGGTAAAAGCTGTTTTTGAGTCTTGTCGTGCTGCAGTGCAGTCTGTGGTATCTCCTACCTTTAACCCTCGTGTTATGGCAGCAGGGAGAACAATAGAGGTCCCAATAGTCCTCCCTGCTGACCTCACCACTCTCCTCAGGGCTTTCTGTCTTATGCCACCCTTACACCAAACAACTTTTTAACCAATTCCACTGTCGCAGACAAATTTCCAACATCGGAATGAAATCAGGAGAGTCTCGCTAGCGTTACGATGCGCTCCCATCGTCTCAATCGTTTGGTGTAAGGTGGTCGGGAAACTCAGTCCGAGTCAGTCTTTTTCCGGTCTTGACATTCCGACAAAATCAAATGTGAGTTTTATGTCTCGGTAGGAAAGTTGAATAGTGTGCACATTGTCAACGACCAGAGCCAGTGGGGTGTATATTTGCTATGGCGCCGCGCTAAAGTGGGAGAGGTGACACATTTTCATCCCTTCTGAAGAGTGTCATCCATCAGGAGTTTTACTGGCAGATAAACTAGGACCTCCTGGTTCTGCCGCCATTCATCTGTATGTACGGCAGAACAGAAACAACAAATCTAGTTGTAGTAATGCAATGTGTAACAGTCTTTAATATTAAACGTTAAATGGCTGTCTTCAGATGTGAGATGGTGTCAGACTTTAGTCTCCTCAAAGTCTTTTAGTGGATGGTAGGCAGTAGGTGTTTGTGCCCACATGCCACAGAGAGATGCTGCTGGTCAGAACACCAGTTTCTGGGTGAGAAAACCAGTTTTAGTTAGGATGGAGGGCTGAGAATGTCAGGTTTCACACAGTGGCTGGCAAGATCCCAATAGCACGACACAGAAAACAGTTCAGGGTCAGGATTTAATAAGCGGAGCTTAAACCAGGTAGTCAGTCAGCGTAGGAAGCCAATCCAGTAGGGCCAGCCAGACAGGATCGACAGGATCCACGGGATCAGAATGACAGAACACAATCAGGCAAAGAACTGAGGACATGAAGCGGTGAACCATACCGAGGGGCTGATTAGCTGTAGGGGAGCAGGTGAGTATCGGGGTGGGGCAGGCCAGATGAAAGGACTCAGCAGGTTAATGCAGAGCCGGAGGGAGTGGCAGAGTCTGGAATGACATGAGAGTTAATGAGACAAAACAAGAAGCCGACAATGGAAAACTAAAGCCTGGCTGAACAAACAGAAACTGAGAGAAAAACACACATCTTAAAATCTAACTGGCTAAATGGGGTTGTGTACGATTCACTGCAGTTACCCCTAATCTTTCTTTCTTTCTTTCTTTCTTTCTTTCACTTGCGAACAAAAAGCAATATATAAAGACACAACAAGTGCATTGTAACACACCAAAAAGAAGCAAAAAAACATATAAAAGCATACGAACCATATGCCTGAAACGAAGCCAAAGCTTGGTATTTTTCCCCACCCCTCCATTAACTCTAAATATCAATCAAATGTGTTAAAACTAACTAGCTGACATCATTTACTATAGCTGACAAAGTGACATTACCTACGCACATATGCAGTCAGATATAGTAATAATGTATTTTTCCCAGTCAAAACCAGCAGATAAGTTTCCAACTATGAAAGCAATTAAAAGCTGAGGACCTCCAATGTGGCTGCTGTATTGCATCACATGAGACCCCCACTAGATACTGTATGTGAGTGTGCAGACTTACACAGTTAAGACATTATCACCTAATCACCAGAGCCAGGGACCTGGCTGTCCTCCCTCATCCCGGACTCATCTTTCCATAACAGATACATCAGTCATTAACCAGTCAGAAAGTCTGCTGGAATTGGTCTTAAAACACACAAAGTGGCAACCGTCTGTGCTTTTTCAATGCTAAGTCATTCTTAACCCCCCCCCCAATCTTTTTTCTGCTGGCGTCCGCAGATGAGACCGCTGAGAGGCTGAGGGTTTCTCTGGAGCTCAGCAGCGTTGTACTTCTGCCCTTCGCTGAGGACACACAAATGAGTAATTCCCTCCAGAGAGAAGCCTCAGCAGTCCTCTGAGGTGTGAAGAAGTTCTGTGTTGAACAGCGGAAAGAGAAGGAACTATGATGAGATAGGAGGGGGGGGTTAGGCTCCTATGTCAGCCCGCTCATGGTTTCTTAGACCAGTATTTTAATATTTTTAAGGGAAAATTGGAGAAAACAAAAACTTTTCCACCTGCATTGCAACTCAGTGGCTTGATAAAAAATAGCCAATTAAAGCAGTGGTAATGTGTTTGTTGCATGCAAATTGAGACTTTTTTTCCCAGGGTCCTACCTTGCCATAAATGTCTTTTTTTATTTGCAGTTTAATACAGAAATTCAATGTCTACTTACATTTGTAGGGTTGGGTTTTTACATCCATAGCACACCTACAGTGTTCAACCTATGCATTAAATTAAAGGATACACCTCCTGCTCAAAGCTAGCATTTTGTACCATTGCTATCCTCTTAATTCCTATTTCCATGATACCGTGCATGCACTATGTAGCTAAAAATGTACGTTACTAACCCAAGGCAACATCTTTGGGTTCCACTTAGGCCTGCACAATTTGGGGGTAAATATGAATCACGATTTTTTCGCTTAGAGTTGATATCACGATTCTCTCCCACGATTGTTTTGACTTTGACCAAAGAAATTGGCATTACCAAACATAGATTGTTTTTGGCACCTATCACCGAAAGCCTGTAAACATACAGGCTTCAATGAAGAGAAGGGAGAGCACTGCAGCGCATGGGAGCATTTTAACACCTATTTTATACAGTCTATGTCTGAAACTCACAGAAGAAAGTAGTAGTGTTTGTGATGCAGTCGGCTCGTAAAATTAAATGATAATCAAAGTCATTAAAATAAAACAAACAAAGTTAATTACAGTTAAATCGTGAGCAGGGTGAATCGAGGTCGTGATTTTATAATGATTAATCATGCAGGCCTAGTTACACTCTTATCTCTCTGTAGTAAAAGGCAAAGGTATGATTAGTATGTGACAGGTTGTTTTCCCACATTCTTTATTTCCCCAAAAGCTTGCTACCGAAGCAACCATTTACATGGAACCGAATGCACCGATCGTATAAAGCATCATGTCAAGTTTTTGCCACTAGCCTCAGAGACACAACTCAGAACTCAAATATTTTTGAGTTCACCACTAGGAAGTTGACTTCAAATTGGCACTAAAGTGGAAACTCCTAGTGGTGAACTCTGGTATACTTTTTATGACATAGGGGAGGGAAGATTTCCGTGCATGATAAACATGCAATAAACCAACGTCTTGCTTTGTACTTACACCCTTGCACATATGTATTCACATCCTGTAGCTACACAGTAAAATTACAGTATTTTAGCGTCATCCACCAGGCGACTCTGCTGGAGTAATTAAGGGTTCTAGTAAGTATAGTGGAGCAAGTCCTGAATACAATATAAGGGGCAATTTGAAATCAGCCCTAACATGGATAGGAAGCCACTGCAGGGAGGCTATTATTGGAGGTATATGGATAAACCGAGCAACTGGTTAGAATCCGTGCTTAAAAAAGATTATTTAAGTCCGAGAAAAGGCCATTACAGACTGGTCAATATGTTACAAAAGCATGTACTTCAGTAGCAGTATCCACCATGATAAGAAACATTCTAATCCTTACCTACAGTGGTGAAAAATAGGGAAATGTGGTGATATTATAATGGAATGGGGGTGGCAGAAGCTCAGTCAGTAAGGAGTTGGGTTGGGATGGGAACCGGAGGGTCGCTGGTTCAAGTCCCCATACGGACCAAAGGACGGTGGTGGACTGGTAGCTGTAGAGGTGCCAGTTCAGCTCCTGGACACAATTCAACAGATTCAAGTGGAATCCCTGATGTGGGTAATATAATTGTACATATAATCCGTTTTAAACAAAATCCGAAAACCTTGATGGTGTTCTAATTAAAGCCTCGAGTGGCTACACACATGGCTGCTTTGATGATCGTGGCATAAAAGCAAGACAATGTCGGCAGGATTGACGGAAAAATAGGTTACAGAATATTTTGTTCTGTATGACAGGTGCTCTATATATACATATATTTACATATTGATGTGTCACAACCTAGAGCCTCTCAAACATCAACATGTAATTTATTAATATTTATTCATGTCAAAATGACATACAAACATCTTTTCCGATTTTATTTTGCTTGGAACTGCTTCCAACACGCTGAATAAGCGTTGGTTCTATTTCTAGCATGCACGCGTTTTCGGCACGGCTCGAGCTACGCCAGGCAGTTAACATGGGAGTCCAAATAAAAACGGACACGCCACGCAGCTGACACACTTGCGGGACGCATCCAGTGTGTGGCTGGCCTTGGGTATTTTTTTCAAAAGTAAAGGTCACGCTGGAGTTAAACAAAAATTGAAGTAAGACTATAACCACTAACTGTGCTATAGTGCCAAGACATGAGAGGTTCACAGCCTGTGCTGCCCGCCCCAGGGTCTCGTCATTAACCCCCACCATGATACAGCCACTGACAGACTGATGTATGTGTATGTCCAGGCATGCAAATGAACTGCTGCAGATGCAGAAAAGTGCCCGCGAATGCTCACAGGCCCATGTGCTGCCATTGTAAAAATTGCCCCCTCATTCATTAATGTGGCATCTGCACTGCAGTAACGCCACAGGGACTTCTTTCTTCAACCTTGTGCAGTCGAATCAAAAGCTCTGTTGTCTCGTCACCAAACAAGCCCTAATAAGTCCTGCAAAACTTGACTTTTTTTCCCCCCAATGATTGCACGGAGACAGAGCTGCAGCTCTTCTACAAACGCGCTTTACACAGGTTTTAAGCACTGCAGAACGGGACGGCGTTGTCACACTACACGAGGAGTCTTCTACCTC
This sequence comes from Etheostoma cragini, assembly GCF_013103735.1. Lineage (NCBI taxonomy): Eukaryota > Metazoa > Chordata > Actinopteri > Perciformes > Percidae > Etheostoma > Etheostoma cragini. The sequence goes on along the minus strand of NC_048427.1, from coordinate 20,530,045 downwards.
CTGTTCTCTACGACTGTGCATCTGTTGTTCACAGTAATCCTGTTGAGAAACATCTTCTATGACTATATAGAGGAAGCCCTGTGTGTGTGCGTCTGTCTGTGTGTGTCTCTGTGTGTGTATGTGTGTGTGTGTGTGTTAGTCTGTCATGCTACCACATTAATCTCCATGAGTGCTGTCTGCTTCTCCGCGAGGCCTGACTCAGACCGTGATGACCTCACCGCTGAATGGCTGGGTTGTGTGTTTTCGTGTCAGCAGGGTTGTGTGTAGGTGTGTATGAAAAAAGGAGATGTAACGAATAAAAAAAATCAATCAAAGTGGTTTGATTTGTTTACATCGAAGCGCCAGCTCCAGTGCTTTGTCCTTCATCGCAATCCAGACTGATTAAACCATGATTTGACATTTATAATAAAAGTATTGACTACTTGTCATGGGTTAAAAGAGATAAATCAAAGGAAGATCATCTTAAAAATGCCAGCAACACCATAGGGGGATGTTGTGCGCTCACATCCTCTCTCTGCAATATAAAGAACCCAGACCCTCTCTTTCTCTCTTCCCTTTCCTCCTTTCCTCCTTTCCTCGCCTTGAACCTCTCCTCCTCCATCATCTCCTCATTTCCTCTCCCTTGCGGCTCCCCAGTCCGGCAAGTCTCTCTCTCTCTCTCTCTCTCTCTCTCTCCCTCTCTCTCTCTCTCTCCCCCTTGCCCTCTCATAGGATTCCCTTGAGAATTACACACTCTCACTCAGGGGCGTAGCACAAAATTCTGGGCCCTGTAGAAGGGCATTTTGTATGGGCTCCTCCCGACATCCACAGCTATTCATGCTAGCGTATTTCCTTTATTCATTTCCATATATCCTTACATGTGAAACTTTTAACATATTACCATGAAACTTCCACAGTGGATTACTTATATTAGGGCAATATTTTACTAAGAACTGGATTACAGATTTCAAAAGAATTCAAAGATAGTAATCCATTTGACATCAATGCATGGGAAAATAGTGTCCAAGTTGAAAAAATACTTTACATAGAGTGTATATAATACCATAAATAACCACATATTTAATTAGAAAATGCATCATTTGCATAATTAAACATAAAAGTTTAGAAAACCTATATGGTGTTAATATAAAGAATCCACTGGGGAAGTTTTATGGATATATATTAGTTAAATTATTTCCCATATTCACTTGTGGTGTCCCCCTTAACATGCGCTGCACTGGGAAATTGGCATCACCAATTTCAGTATTTTTTAATACTTTGCATCACTCGGATTATAATTACATAATGCGCACAATTCATAAAACCTTCAAATGACCTACCATGCCAACATTGTAGAATGGAAATGCTTGTATATTGTAAACATATTATTACATACTTAAACACCAAAGTAAGAAGACATAGCGGACCAAACGCAAGCTTTTATTTTGAAAGTAGAGTAAAGTCATTTTTTTCAAACTAGCGTGTTGCTGCATTTATTTCTCCAGATTGCCATCTGGTCCCAGTTATAAAAACGTATACAGACACAAGTACCTCGTGGTTTCCCCCAGTTTATTGCAAGCCTGGTGGCCCACCGGTCCTACGCTGCCCCCCCTTCAGGCCTAAGCAACTGGGAATAATTAGTTCATGTATTTAAAGACGTTTATTAAACTACATTTACAGTGGGGCAGCTCGGTTGGATACTTAGACATAGTCATATTTTCGAATCTCCAGTTAGCCTCCAGCACTGACTGAATGTCGGGCCTTATGTAATCTGTTGTATAGCTTTTATAAATTCCAAATTTTGCGATTCCATCAATGATTCTGTTATCACAGAAACTGTTGGGCTCTACATTAATGCTGCCATCAGTCTGTGACTGTCCCGAGCTGGGCCCTCGTCCAAAAAGAAGACACTTGCCACTAGGCTTAACAACTTTTCAAGGGTAAACCCTGTTCCTTATACTGGAATGAGAACTTGTTTCACTTTTCTTATTCTTTATATATATACAACTGTCATTTATCTTTAAAAGTTAGCTATCTTGGGCTCTTAAAAAGCTTCTTTTTATATACCCACTAAGCTTTAATTTCCACCAATCAGAGAGTTATTTCTGCCTTCAGTGCAACAAAAAACATCTGCATTCTCATATCTGTCATCTCTATCTCTCTCTTCCTCATTTTCTGACACTCAGTGCTCTCTAGACTCTGGCTTTCTCTCTCTCTCTGTCACCGTCTCTGACATCTGCGACAAATGCATTTGCATGGACAGAATTAAAGTCTGCGTGTGATTCAAAAAATGACTCAGTTGTACCTTTGCTCAACACCCACAAATGCTGCTGCATTGTGCTGCTGAGAGAGAAACCTCCTTTTGTCTGACTGCTGATGAGGATGTGGAGCTGTAGTCAAAGCCACAGGATCATGTTGGGAATGGGGATTACAGGTGGGGGGGGAAATTTGAAAATTGCATATATCTTGATTTTGTTTAATTTTTTAGCTTTCTTTTAAAGGGCTGTTTGAGGGTTAAGACTTGGTTTTAGGATTAAGGTTAAAATTAAGTTATGGTTAGGGTTAGGCATTTAGTTGGGATGGTTAAGGGACCAGGGAATATAGGAAATATGTCAATGTGTGTGTGTGTGTGTGTGTGTGTCAGAATATGTTTGTTTGAACTTTTATGTTTTTTTGTGTCCATAAAGTATAAGATTGCATTGGACATACAAATGTGAGTGTCTTTTTGCATGGTGCATACAGGTGTATGCACCATGCAAAAAGACGCACTCACATTTCTTCTAATCAGATCTCAGATGGTCTGTTTCCTGTCTGGACGCTTAATAGGATTTTCCCAAAATCATATTTGGCTGCCCTGCTTTCCTTTATGAGCAGGGACACACTCAACCCGAGGCCCTTGTAATATTTGCTTTATTTACTTACTCACCTGTTACCCATTTAACAGCACCAGCATCAGCACTTCTCACTCATCATAGCCTGAACCTTGAGCTGGTGTTCTCTTTGTTGCAGAGCTTTTATGACAAGACTTTCTCACCCCTTCTCCTTTATCTCTCTCCAACCCCGCCACCATTCTCTCTATCATCCTTCTGTGCCACTTCATTTCCTCCCTTCTCTCTTAATCCCCAATCTCACTTCCACTCCTTTCACCTCCATGGTTGTTCTCCCTCCCTTCTCTCTCTCTCTCTCTCTCTCTCTCTCTCTCTCTCCCTCCCCTGCAGAGCCGGACTGGGCGTCGCTGACTTTGGGTGTGTTTGTTTGCCAGGCGTGCTCACTCCTTCACCGGAGCATCCCCCACATCAGCCGGGTCAAGTCTGTCCAGGACACGTGGGATGCCAGCGATGTGGAGGTGGGGCAATAACGGCAAACAGTACATCACAGTCACAACGCGACACTTAGAACAACCCTCACTTAGTATGTCGGAAACATGGACACATTCTAAAGAAAACAGCACTTCCCCCTTCTCTTTGTCCAAATTCATCCAGCTTGAAGGCATTATAATTATCAAGTATAACGAGTTTTTTCCCCCGTGTGCAGAAAGACACACTGTACACGGCTTGTACAACAGACCTGGACCACTAGGGATTCTCAGCTATACCTAAGAGAAGATTTTAACACAGTACATTGATGAGTGCCTACCTTTTCTTTAATCACTTGTACGTTCCACTTCATGGTTTAGTTTTAGGGTGTACGCCTAACTCGCTGTCTTGCATAAAATGAGATGAGAAGATTGATACCATACATACATCCAGCTTCTGGTTATACAAGCTTGGTATAAAGATTGGAAACAGTCAGTCTAGCTTGGTTTGGAGGTAACTAAACCTGTTTAGGAGACCCTCTAAAGCTCTAATTACCAGTGGACAGTTAGTAAATTGTAATAATTATGGAGGTCGCCTGTGATCTTAATCCTGTGTGAATCTGCCATGTGTGTAATTTGTGTGGTAAAAATTCCACTTGAAATGACCACATTAACAATATTATGCCAAACAAATCTGCATCTCAAATTTGCATCCCAAAATCAGTTAAAAAACAGTTAAAAAAAAATAAAAACCGATGAAACACATGAATAAACCGTTAATAATAAAAACATTAAGACACATAAAACACAAGAATAAAACTTACAGTGCAGCATCGGAAATTAAACTTTAAAGAAATGTACAGTCATTTAAAGAAAAGGCAGCATCAAACAGAAAGGTCTTCAGCCTTGATTTCACAGAACTGAGAGTAGCAGCAGGTTTCTGGGAGTTTGTTCCAGATATGAGGAGCATAGAAACTGAACGCTGCTTCACTGGACACTGGATTCTACGCCCTCATCAATATCCCACAATGCAATGCGGGAGTATCAACATCGTTAGCAACAAACGCACAGTGATCAAGGCAGCTCTCTGACGTCAAAAACGCTTCAATTTACATGTCTGTTAATTCAAAATCTGTGATTTTGTCACCTGCAACCATTTTTTGAGTTTTCCAGTAATTTAAGCATTATCTGGTGATGTCGATAGAGCTGAGGTTGGCATGGGTTACCATGGTTATCCGTCCCCCCACCATTAAGGAGGCTCTCAGGAACCAACATGGTAATAACAGCTTAGTGCTTATTGTTTGTTCTCTGAAAAATGTGTTACACGACAGCACACATATTGAGTATGTAGTGTGTAGTATGCAGTTTGGTTTCAGCCAAACATCCCCTCTTTGTTGAGGGGTTTTCTGCCAGATGGTTTCTTGGGTGAGGCCAGTTGCTAGGCAACTAGTAGAGACTCCAGGAAGTTGCATTCATCTTCTTATTTAACTCTCAGCAAAACATTTTCAATAAATGTTGGAACTATAACTTTAAGAAAGAATCTGTTTGGTTCTTGCACGATCGAGACCCAACACAATGACATGAACTGGGGCCAAATTCTTAAAATATATATTGCATATTGATGGTGTGCAAATGCCAGTACGTTCAGCATAAATATGCATATTTAATATGTGAATGGTGTGAATATGAATACAAGGATGGGGTCCATGGTAACTCCATGGTTCAAAACTGTACCATTATTTTTTGTTTCTATGGAAACACCCTTGTCTTGTCAATTTCTTAGCAATATGAGGAAACAGATCAATGAAATAAAGGAAAATTGATTTTTTTTTTTTTTAGAAGAGAAGAAGCTCTTACTCATGCTGTCGCTGCAGATCTCCTTAAAGCACTGGCTGCTGTTTCTTTTCTGGGGATTAATAGGTTACAACAATGAAACAATTTTACCTGGCTTTGTATACAGCCAATAAGAATCAACTAAAAAGGCTTTGATTGGCTGATACCAGTCCCACTACACTAAGTGGCTAAAATCTTATCTGCTCAAGAACATTGCTCTTCAGCTGACCCTGACCTCGGACCTCCCTTTGGAAGAACGTTTCCTCACAGGGATCAATAAAGTAGCATTCTATTAGTGAGACTGGTTACACAGCTCTTGTGTGTTTCCCCCCCCTCTTCAGAAATACTGCAGGTCAGCAAGAAATAAGATTTCTGTGCAAGATAATGCAAAAAAAACAAACAAAGGAATACATATTTTAAGCTAGTCGTTTGTAAGACTAGCCGAAAAAATCGGCCCCTGCTCTGCTGTGGAAGAGTGGAGTTGTCCCTCGGATCACCGCCAATGACAAAGGGACTTTAGGGGAGATGATGCTGACTTGAGTCATGAGAAAAAAAACAGAAGGTTGGAAATGTGGGAGGACAGAAATTGTTTTGTAAACCATAATTCAACAACCAATGAGGTTGTGTGAGGCAAATTGTAAGAATAATTTTGTGGTATGGTGGGAGTTTGGAAGAAAAACCTCAACACAAGAAGAGTACAGGATAATAAAACTCCCCTTCTGTAATTGTAGATTTGGGAGACTTTAGACGTCATTTAGAGATACCTGCCTTTTATGGTTGAGACTTCTGGAGCTGGTGTGGTCTCACTCCAATATATCTTCCACAATTAAATGAGATACTTTTGTCACACAAAACAGTCACAATATTATTAATATAATAAGTCAACTCTAGGATAAACTGGCTAAATGCATCTTGAAATTGCCACGATAGTTTTGGTTTTTAAAGATTATTTTTGGGGGCTTTCTCTTTATTTGATAGTGACAGTGGATAGACAGGTGGATTGGGAGAGAGATGGGGGATGAGGGTCGTTACTCCAACCCCGGTCACTGGGTGAGCTATAAGTCGCCCAAATTGGTACAATATTTAACAGATATTGTCAAAATTTTCTAGGATGTGACAACCGAAGGAAAGCCATTGTGAAGTCCTTGGAACTATCTTGATGTCAACATTTCTTAAATAAGCCTTTTATTCAGTCTTTATCAGTTGCTACATTTGTCCACTCTTCATTACGGCTACCACGATATATGTGACTGAACATATTTCATAGTTTCTGTATGTGCATGAGCCCGGAGGTGGACAAGCAGATGGATGTAGAAGAAATGAGATTTATCATTCTTACCTTGTGGAGGTGGGAGTATGCATGTTTCGGTTAATGAGGCCCGGGCTCTACATTTCATATGAGGAAACTTTAAAGAGCAACAATCCGACTTTCCTCGTGTCATTTGTTGTTGCTGTGTAAATGAAGTTATCGTGAACATTTGGTTATTATTGGTCGGTTGTCCGTCCATCCGTTGAAGGTTGAGGATTAAGATTGGGTGGTCAGCTCAAAAAAACACATTTTGGACCATAACTCAAGTATTCATGTGTAGATTATGACAAACTTTCAGACAAATGTCTACAAAAAAGGATAAAATGATGAAATGATGACCTTTTCACAGTCGGGGCGGCTGGGGCTCAGTGGTGGAGCGGTTGCCTGCCAATTGGAACGTTGCTGGTTCATTCCCACGTCAAAGGTTCCTTAGGCAAGACACTGAACGCTGAGTTTCCCCCAATGCTGCGGCATCAGAGTATAGTGTGTGAGTGTTTATCTGATGAACAGGTGGCACCTTGAATGGCAGCCTCGGCCACAGTGTATGAATGTGTGTGTGAATGGTAAATGGTTCCTGTACTATGTAAGAGCGCTTTGAGTAGGAGTTAAGACTAGAAAAGCACTAAATAAATACAGCCCATTTATAAAAGTTAACTTCACTGTGGCATAATCTGCAAAACCATTTTTACGGCCCTTATTCACGGCATAACTCAGGACCAGAAGGCTACACATTTGGTCTGAGATTGAATTGGTGACACTAATCTTGGGTGCCCACTTTAAAACTGTGGTGATTGCATAGATCTTCTTTGCCAGGTTGAAGATGTGTGCAAAGCATTCATGTTTTGCCAAAAATGAGAGTGGACAGACATGAGTGTAAACTGCAACTCGACTGATTGGCGGAGGCAGACATCCGCAAGATGGGGATTTTAGTTTTATTGTCTTGCACACGCATATGCATATGCTTTCAACTCACAGTCTGGACTAGTGAACATTTTACTAAAGGGAAAGCATGCCTAATAAAGTGGATACTGGTGCAGAAGGGATTATTAAATAGCACCAAAATGTTCCTGCTTTGACAACACTGATATGATGTTTGGAATCACATCCGAGGTGTCAAATGCTTTACATTTTGGCACTAGATGTGTCACATGTTGATTTCCGAGACTTACTTTAGAGGTTTGCGTTTCGGTTGAATTTTCTGCTGCTATCTGACCTTCACAATAAAGCATGCTGCATCCATTCCCAGAGCCCTTTAAAGGAGAAGAGAGGCGTATGGTTGGATTCAGCCAGCAGAATTTGAGCTCAGGGATTATCCTTGGATGAAACACACAATTGAGGAAAAGAGGGAAGAAGTCCCAATACAGTGAAGCAAATTCCACAAGTTATCCAATAGCCCAAGACATTCTGTCATTCTTAACATTTGTTATTGTCTCATTTAAAGTTTAGTGATATTTAAATATTCCTGTATGTAGATTTTCCTAAGACTTTTCTCTAAGATTGTAAAAATATAGGCTATTAATATTACTATTACAGCTAGGTTTGAGCATTGAGAACCGGTTCCAACTTGGAATTGTTTAAAAAAATTACGTTTCCATTGGAATTGTTTATTTATCGAAATCTGATCGGTTCCAAATTTAACACAGGTTTCGGTTTCCGTGGCGACCAATGTACTTCCACACGCTTGTTGTGTTGCAGCCATGCAGCACAGTATGCTGTGATTAATAAAATCAAGCAACAGTACAAACATGGGCATTGGGAAGCTTTGGTATGGTTGTGTGTGTGTGTGTGTGTGCGTGCGTGTGCGTGGTTCTAAAATAATAAATAACATGTGGCAAATAACACTAAACCCACTATTAATTACATTATCATAATGCAGTGTAACTACTTCAGCATGTAAATAGTGCCCCTTAAACACAAACGTGAGCAAGGGTGTTCAACAATTGCCATTATATTGAATCAACAGCCACTTGCTTTTTAGGAGCGAGGAGTAAAGTGGAAGGTAACGGACATCGAGAAGAAAAGAGTGAAATCCGGCAGAATTTTCGGTGCAATCCTGGAATTGAAACGTCTTGGAATACAGACTATTCATCAACTGGCTAAATGTGGTGTTAGATCAAATATATATGGCTTCTCATTCACCCTAAACATGTTAAATTCAGCACTGTGGAATCTACTGCATATTCTATTAGACAGAAATAGTGAATATTTAACTGTGAACAGTATTAAGAAGACCCTGTTGTGTTGTATGTCTCCCTTTCAGCTAATGGCGGCTACAGGAAACAGCGCAGCCAAGGCCAAATATGAGCAGAAGGTTCCGGCTTTCTACTACAGACCAATACACCCTGACTGCAAGTAAGTGCTGGTCTTTCACTTTTGATTTTTAAAAATCAAATACTTGCTACCAGGTGCAGCCTGTATGAAGCAGTTGTCTGAAAAGAGAACATATGTGCTAACTGAATTAGCTTACTTGCTAGTTTGCTAACAGATAACACTTTGCTTAGGCTAACTGAGCATAGACTGGTGTAAAAGATAATATTTAGACATTTTCTTACAGTATTAACTTTACAACTATCTCTTTTTTTCGAATGGTTATTAAATATTATGTCTTGAGTTTTCCACTGAGCTAGTGGGCCCGTTTTTGATTGGCATAGCTTACAGGAGCTAGCCGGCTAACGTTACAGCTAGTCTGCATGAGTGCCTTTTACATGAAAGACATATCGGCATGTATTTCATGTTATAAAAATCACATCTGTAAATAATAAAATGAACGATGGTTGAAGAGAATGGCGCCATGGAGAGCTGGATATGGCGCCATCACTTAGCCGACAACGGAAAAAAAATCCCCTGCTGCCCAAAAAAGCATTTTCCCCATAGACCACCACTATAAAATAGACTTCTGTAAAACTGTTAACAAGACAACTCAAACTGCCAACCAGTTCCATTATTAATCTTCGTATTAAGAAATTGAATATATGGAGGTTTTGTATTCGTAAAACATCCCTAGAGATTAGAAAGCTATCTTTATGTGCTGGACGCCTCAGTGTAATATGTATGATTTCAATGGCAACCACCCTTTTTATTCCCCATTCAATTGCTCCATTGACGTTTTAGAAAATGCTTAGGTTAGGCCTATAAAGACAGTTTTAAACCGAGAACCAAGCGAACCAGCTACAATACATGATAAAACATTTGATTTCGTGAAATATAGTTTTGACAACAGAAAAAAAGGCAAAGGTACAAGACTATGCATGTAAAAACTAGACTCCAGTGGTAGCAGCTTACTATAGCCGTTTGCTAGTTTGGCTATTACCAGACCAAGCTAACTCCTTTAAGATTGAATATTAGTCTGGGGAGTCTGCTCTGTATTTTCTCTGCAAAAGAAACATCATCAACAGGCATAGCTATAAATGACTCTGTATGCAATTTAATAGTCCTTCAAACAATCAGACCAACGATCCGGGGGACATACAGCGGGTTGCTGCACTTTAATGGCCGCGATGTTGAATGCAAAAAAACAAGCTGCCTGCCGTCGCTTGTCCATCATCATTGTGTAACCAGTTTGTGATTGGTCCCCGCAGATTTGTAACAGAATCAGGATAGACAAATGTACAGGTTTCCAGCCTGAGCTGCAGGGCAAAATCCAATCGCCGGCAGACCGGGCTGGGTTTACCCAGTCTAGCCGTTCACTATTTCGCATTGAACATTTCCTTTTTTTATGATCAAATTATATGTAATTTTTTTTATTTTAAGATTCAAACAAAAGCGCAAAATTGGTCCAGATACAGTATATAGCGTGGTCCATATAAGGTATATAGCGTGGTCCAGGTACGGGATATAGCGTATCTATAGCATATATAAACATTGTTTCACAACTTTGTAGCTCGTGGTCAGTCTACCCTGGGTGGTTTAGACATTATGGCTAATGATCAAAATCCATATGGAGAAAAAAAAATTAATTTTCCCTTCCGGAACCACAATGATCTGTACTCTTTGTGTGGACGAGGAAAATGGGAGAAACATTAATGCACAATACAGAATCAAAAAAACGACGCTGGAAAACCTTTTTGGCTAATGCGCTTGGTGACCAATATTCATTCAATTGATAGGGTGCCATCTTTTAGTCTACAGTTCAGGTTCTGTATATTTACTGTATAATGCATCCATACTATAGAATCGGGTGCTAATTATCTTTGAGCAACGCCTTTAATATTACACAGGCATTTTACTTATTGTTAATAATAAAGAGACATGTATTGATTGCTGCAGCTTTAAAATCTTATTTCATATGTCAAATTGGCCATTGCTTGAGCTTCTACATAAAAAGAAAATGCTGAATATTGCATTCTGATGAGTGCTAAAGTGAAGCAAACACTCCTGTATGTTGTGCAGTGCGGCATTCCTAGTGTGAATGAGGACATGCTGTTTCACACCTCTCGCTATAATGTCACTTAAATAGCACTTCCTCTTCCTTTTCGTGTGTGCAAAAGGCTTATTGAAAATATTCACACACCCCCGTGGACGTTTTCATGTTTTACAACTTTGAACCACAATAGATTAATAAAGGTTAGGGCTACGCTTTTTATAAAACCTTACAGTTCTGTATGCATACCTTTGAATGTCATATGGAGCTGCTGTATAGTTTAGGTTTTTTTGTACCAAGAAACATATTTGTTTGAATGCACCTCTAGGAATACTTTGACTTATTTTCTACCTTTTCCTACTTCATACACTTTGGGTATAAAGCAGATGTAGTGACTTAGTGTTATTGTACGGTGTGGTGAGGACCCAAACGCAGAGAGGAGGAGGCAGGCAGGAGTAGGTACACAAAGGTACTTTTATTGTCCAAACACAAGGTAAGCCTCGATGTAACAAACCATCCAGAAGGCAAATAGCCAAAAGATACAAAAACGAATAATCACCAGGGCCAGGGAACAAAACCAGGAACACTGGACAAGGTGACGTACAGACAGGCGAACGAACTAGGATGCTCTGACAAGAGACAAAGGGAACACTAGGGATAAATACAAGAGGTAACGAGGTGATGGGTAACAGGTGAGACCTCAGGTGAATCACATTAGGGCAGGGCAGGACAATCAGACAAGCACAACGTAAAACTAGGCAAGACTAGACAAGACAGGAAGCTACACTATCAGAATAAAACAGAAAGTAGAACAAACAGACACTCACCGGGGAATCACAAGACAGAGACAAGCACACAAGACTGGGGAGAAAACCAAGAATAAACTCAAGGCAAGATGGGAAAAATAGCCCCAATAAAACCCCAAACCATAACACTTGGATTTTCTCGGACATTTTAGGCCTGTCCATGCATCTGTCTTTGCAATGCTGGAATGAAACCAAGTCCAAATTAGAGGTACCTGTACTTTACTTGAATCTTTTCTTTTCTTGCCACTTTCTAATTCTACTCCAATACATTTTAGAGAGAAATATTCTACTTTTTACTTCATAACATTAATCTGACATCTTTAATTACTAGTTAATTTACAAATTAAGATTTTCAAACACAAAACGCATGAAGATTATAAAATATGTTTTCTTATAAATTAAATTATCCAACGATTTATATACCTACAAGTCCAGCTAAAATGTTATCCGATCAAAGTTAAAAGATAACTTCCATTTTCTTTCTTCAAATTGGTCCCTTTTTTTCTATGTTTTTGTGTTTTTGTGGCTGATGGGAACAACAATTTTCAAGATAACTGTAGTCGGCAGCATTTGAAAAAAGCTCCCAAAGAGAACACTAAATACACTGGGTTACGAGGTAACAAGAGGCACACAAGGGCTGGGAAACACAGGAAGTAAAACAAGACACAACAAAGCAGAAAACCTAGACTGTCAAAATAAAACAGGAAACAGAACAGACACTCACTGGACAACACAAGACAGGATCTAGACAAGGGAGCGAACACGGAGTATGACATAAAACAAAACACGGACAACATGACACAGTAAACCGAGTAAATGACAGGGAACACAACACAAACCCCAATAATCACTGAATAATATACAAACCGGAAACCAAAACCCACAGTGCAGAAACAATAGAGAAATACAGGAAACAGAAATATACACAACCACAACAGTGTCCAGCTTGTATTTACCTTCATTAAAGGGCTAGTTTTGCCATTGACTGGCTCAGATCAATGTTCTAAGTGTCCAACAACATCATGAAAAGAATCCCCTCAGAGATAGACCTTTAAAACCTCTTTAAAAGTGCTTGTGTGAAGTCACAAGCACTAAACCCACCAGACTCCATTTAAAAATGCAACACTTTTAGCGTGTATATAACGTGGTTACATCGGTAAACTATGTGTTTACTTCAACCAGAACTATAGTTTTGATGGTTGGAAAAGTGGAAACAGGACCCAAAACGGCTTGTCACAGTTTTTTAGTTTCTGACAACATTGAATTGCGTGTATTTTTCAATGCTAAAACTATTACTTATATACATGGAGGCTGGTGGGATTAGCAAACGCAATTTTGCAGATGTTTTTATGTTTATAAAAGGATCTAACTCTTTAACAGAAGGATCAACCTCCTTAGAAATCCTTTCCATAATGTTGTCAGATACTTAGAATATTAATCTGAGCCATTCAGCGCTTTTGTGAAGGTAATTTCCCTATTAACTTAACCTCCATTGCAGCTTGTTTCACAATTATTATTATAAATGTATAATAATTATGGACCAATGATTGTTGTCACTCATTTAGTCCGTCAATTACACACCAAAACATAGGAAAATAGGGTCCAGGTTGAATAAAAAAGGTAGTTACCCTTAAAGTTAAATCGGATTAAAGTTAAGTTTAACTTTAAATTTACAGTGCTGTTTCTGCATTGAGTACTTTTAATACTTTATGTACATTTTCCCAATAATACTTACTTTAATTTAACATTGTCAATGCAGGACTTTTACCTGTAACAGAGTATTTCTACAGTGTGGTACTAGTGCTTTGACTTTAGGATCTGAATCTTCCACCCCTGTCTCTTTGTGTCTGTCTCCCTTCAACAAAATCGGATTAAAACAGACAGAAACATAAATAGGACAGGTAGAGTGAGAGAAAGCTCCGATGGAAGAGAAGTGTCTTTCTCAGTGTCTCTGCCATGTTGTCTGTTTGTGTTCCCTCACTCCCCTCCCCTGAGAACCAAAGGGTCTGGTTCCAACCCGGTGTGACTAGAAGGTGTCATTCAAAGACGTGTCTGCTTGAGTACGGCCATTAACCTCTTGATGCTGATAGAACGCTTGTTTAGAGCCTGAAGGGGAGACTGCAAGCTTAGGAGAGGTAGAGAAGGAAACCAATTGAGAGAGATTGTTGGCATGGTGATGTGCTGACTGTTGCCATTTGTTTCTCCTCAAAGTGAAGAGGAAGAAATCATATGCAGCTTTGGAAGCTGCACTCTGGAAACAAAGGAGTGTAGTAGAAAGTGAGTTCAAAGACTACTCCATTATTCAGTGTAGTCAGAATCCTAAAGTACCAACAGAGATGGTGTTCAAAATAGAAGAAAAAAAATAATTCAACCATAATGCTCTGCCATTGTATTAATCAATACCACTCTTATATGTGTGTGTGTGTGTGTGTGTAATATGAAGCTACAGCCGGCAGTCGGTCGTTGGAGAGATGGTCATCTCCAGTCTGTTGTCACAGTTGCATTTTTACTTCTACAAATGGTATAAACACAGATAATACACTTACAGCTTTGAATGATGTTAAGTCATAGTTGACTTAAAGTGAAATTTGAGCATACAGTACTTTACCCTGCAGGGACACACCACCATGTAAGATCCATGGCGAAAGAAAGAAAAGACACACACATTTCTTTCAATTGCTAAAACACAGTTTTGCAAACTAGGTTGGTTTTATCAAAATTCTTATCAGAACTTTACAAAACTACACACCCAAACTGCAAAATACCTCATAGATCCTGCAAAATGAAACACTGCACCCTGTATAACACGATGAACACACACAGTGGCACACAATTCATTCATATTACCAGGTTTTGTCTAGTTAACTGCACACTGTTGGGCGTAATGAAAAGCACTCTCATCTTTAGTATTCTTTACCATACTACTTAAATAGTTCAAATTGTAGGAAATACTCCAGATTGTTCACATGCACAGAAATATTTGCAGATACACACACACACAAAACATTATATATAAGTCAGTGCAACATATGCACCGCAGATATAGTTACATTGGACTGAACAAAATTATGCTCACAAAAACTGTAAACTGAAAAAGAAAATTTCAGAAAAAAAATGTGCCGAAAAGATACATAGAAAAAAGAGGCAAGGAAAGTAATAAGGCAGCATCTAGCTGCACAGCAGGGTCTTCCATTGTGGTTGAAAAAAAACAAGGTGCTCATCTCTGGTCTTTTCATAGTGCTCACTTCATAATTGAAGTGCTACTAATTACCCATTGAGGTGTTTGGCCAGGTGGCCCATGTATTGGCATATTAGCTCCCATAGTGTCATTTTGAATGGCAGTGTTTTGAAATGACAAACATGCGACTTATGTCAGATTGTTGTGTCTTATGCAGAGAACCGTGTTCAGTGCATTTAAAAAGTGGCATTTGGCAAAATGTGTGTAAAGCAGAAGATGTGTTGTGACTTGAGAAGAGATATTGCTCTGTGATTGTGCTATGCATTTCATTTTACTGTGTTAGCAATTGGAAAAAACTATAATAAGGTATGAACAATCCCTCGTTTTTTTAATCTTCACTTATTTAACATGGCTAGCTCCTCACAACTGTATAATTACTTCTCTATAGACTTAGACTTAGACTTCTCTTTATTGATCCTTTTGGTATGACTCCCGTGAGGAAATTGAAAACTCGAGCAGCAGTTTTAGCAAGAAAAAAAATAGACAAAAAAGACAGTATAAAGAAAACAAAATAACAGTAATAAAAAAAATAAGAACAATAAGTACATTCTTCAAATAAAGACAAAAGGCCATACATTATTATCAAAGTGTCAGTGTTGAGTCTAGTGTTAAAGTAATAAAGTGACCAGGTATTAATGTAAGTCCAGGTGTGTGTATATATGTCCGTTTCCTTTCCTTCCTTTCCGTTTCATAATTTTTGTGTAGTAAAAAGCGATACTGCATAGAAGAAGGTGTCATGGTTGTAGAAGAGGGCTGTTAGTGGGTGTGTAACTGATGTGAAAGCCAACTCTGTGTTTTTCTGTCTCCAGGATGCTGAGGGAGCAGTGGATCAGAGCCAAGTACGAGAGGAATGAGTTTGAGTTTATCGAAAAGCAGGAGCCTTACTCTGCAGGTACTGACCTGTTTGTTTGGACGTCCAAGCTGATTTGTTTCCGAGCTGAAGCGACACTTAAGTCAAAGCTAACCCTAAAGTCATCACTAGCAAAAATATTTCTTCAGCTCAGTTTGTTATGCTTCCATTTTGCGGTATTTTCAGTTGATTTCTGTAATTAGACTGTAAATATAGCACAATATCTAATATAAATCACAATTTTCTGAATACAAGGACACCAAATAACGCCAAATGGAGATGGTGTTACCATGTTGCTACATATCATTATCACCAATGTTTCCTAATGTTGCAAGCTGCAATTGTAACAACAGAAGAAATTCTGTCTTGTACTGATTTCGTTGTTGCTGTTAAAGCATTTTCCCAGATAGAAGTATAGACACTCATAGATCATTTGGAAAAATAAAAGCAAAACAGGATGGTGTCTTGTTGTGCCAATCTTGCGTTTCTTACCCGTTGATAAGCAGAAAGTTAAACTCCTAGAGTTCAGTTATCCTAAAACATTCATCACGGACTTTTAAACATTCATTTGAACCCTTCCTCTCCCAAGTGGTTGAGCATGTGTTGGCAGTGTAAAGCACTTCTGTTGTATTCAAGCGGCGGCACTTTAATTGTCAATGCAGGAAAATAGAGGTGCCATAAAACAGTGTGTGTTTGGTTGGTTGTTTGCTTGGTGTGTGTGTGTGTGTGTGTGTATATGTGTGTGTGCATGCCCGCCTTCGTGTGTGTGGTGGATGAGTGTGCAGTATTTGTCACTATGTGTTTGTGTCGACTAGTATACATTTCACGTCTTGTTGAAGATAGAGCTTTCTGATTGGCTTGCAGTGACCTCATTTGTTTATTGTTTCAGTGGGGAACCGTACACACACACACACACACACACACACATTCAAACAGAGAGTAATCATATGACTCATTCTGTCATCTATATTTGTGCGTTCATGCTCTCTTCATCACTCATTGTGATGTGCATGACGTGTGTGTGTGTGTGTGTGTGTGTGTGTGTGTGTGTGTGTGTGTGTGTGTGTGTGGGCGGCTGAGATTGACTATTGGCAGTAACCTGGCCTCCACAGCGGCCAATGTTAATATCGACCCAATATGCAAAGGATAGGAGGAAGAGAAAAAAATCTCAGGGAGGAAAGGAGACAAGGGTGGAAACAAGGAGGGCTATTGATCGATGAGGTAATGCCCATGTAGGTAAATGGTTCTTGTCAGAAAGCCACAGTCTCACACACACACACACACACACACACAACTACAGAGCAGAATGAGTGCAGAGGACAACAAGACAGAATAGAGGTAATCAATGGCCTTATGCATTTAATAAGGAGAATGTAAAAGAGAGCAGTAGATTACAGTTATGTGTGTTAGGGATCAATTATAATACTTGAAGTATCATATTTTGGGTGAACAAACACTTTAAGAGTATAATACTTAAGATGTCCCCCCTTATCAATTTAGTCCTATTTGATTCAAACTAGAAATCTTTCCTCTAAACTCGTTATATAGTTAATTTTATTCTGTATATATCATTGGGGCAGATTAAAGTAGCTCCTTTTTTATCCCTTAATTGTCATATTTAGTGCAAGCTTATTCTTAATTGGTGCCGATTATTACCCCCTCTGGATGACATCATCAGTCAACATGTAAATGAGTCACCTGGTTATGCTAAGACGTCTACCTCCCATTAAAGGACAAAAATAGATCCAGATTAAAAAGAAAAGACATCACAGCGTGACTGAAATAAAAGAAAAAAGACAGAAAAGGAGTCGGTGTAGGCAGCGCTTTTTACCAAAATAGATTTAAGAAAAAGGCTATAAATAGAACAGCACATCATTAGCATGGAAAGGGATACTATTTGGCCTTTATAGACAATGAAATGTCTCCGTGTGCTGTCTCATGCTGCATTTCCTTGCTAAATGATTCTCTCTCTTGTCTGTTTGCCTCTTGGATGTTGTTCTTTCTCTCCTTTATCCTCCTCTTCTAAATGAGATTTCAAACGATCTTTCATTTTTGCTAAACTTAAGTATCGTGTTACTCCGACCAGTTACATCTCACCGTGACTGTTGTACAAGCATTTAATCTCTCATCTGCTCCGATGTTGGTTTTTCCATAACAGCCTCCCGACCTCAAACACTTTTTTTTCCCCTCCCTGCCCAGGGTACAGAGAGGGGTTCCTATGGAAACGAGGAAGAGACAACGGTCAGTTTCTTAGCCGAAAGTTCATCCTGTCGGAGAGGGAGGGGGCGCTGAAATACTTCAACAAGCAGGATGTAAGCGAGATGATGCAGCTGATCTTGAAGGGTGTATGCAGCACAAACAAATCACATTGGTGAAAGCCAGCAATACTCTGGAACATGAGACCTCTAAGTCCGGTTTTTCCTGTCTTCCTCCACCAAGGCCAGGGATCCCAAAGCAGTGATGAAAATTGAGACCCTTAATGCCACCTTCCAACCAGCCAAGATCGGCAACCCCTGTGGCCTGCAGATCACCTACCTGAAAGACAACAGCACAAGGAACATCTTTGTCTACCACAGTGATGCTAAGGTACACTGTCAAACACACATACTTTTCAATTATACCACAGCATACGTTGCCCTTTACAAAAAACTTCCTACCTGCTCTAAACAATGCAGTGCCATTCTTCTCATACTGTATGCTCCATGTCAAGACTTAAGCCCACGATCAAGGAGAGCTTTTTCACAGCCTGAGGCGGCTTTTTGTAACTGCTTTCAATGACAATGAAACTTTTTGCTCCTTTCTTTTGTGTTGCTGATCCGGCGACCGCGCCGTGTTTTTCTTCCGCTCTACGCCCCTTTGCATTTTCTGCAGCAGTGCTCTGAACACATGGAGTTGAAGAAACTCTCGGAGCAGTAAAGCCCCAGACACCATTTGCGTTTTGTCCCATTGTCCAATTAGTTGAATTGAGAGGTAGTTGCCTAGCAACAAATAAGAAAAAGCAGGCGAGCCGCTCTCCTTTTTTAAATTGTAGGGTTCAACAAACACTCACAATCACACACACTCCCCCCCCCACACGAACACATGCCGGCTCAACGCACATACACCAGCGCACAAGTATAAACGCCAGGCCGCTTATGAAGGCTACGGCAAAAGCTGCGTGGAGCCTCTGCAGAAGCATAAAACGGCCTTTAGCTTTAATTTAAAGGTGTCTTCATACATATTCAGGGAAAAAAAGTGACTTTAAAATTGGAGGGCTGTGGGAAAAAGAACTGATTTGCTACAGTGTACACCAGCAGTATGGATGTGAGTAACCTCAAACAGCCTTATTGCTAAAAATCAACACTTTTCCCTTATAGGCATTGTTCCATTTCAGGCTCAAGATTACAACTCAGTAGAAAATCTGTCTTCACTATATGTTTAATGTGAAATCTCTTTGTTTTAGCCAGTTGTGTTGCATTTTTTGGCTTATTTTTATTAAATGGATTTGAATTTAATCATAGAAAATCCCCCACATCCGCCCCAGCCTTTACCTAGCAGTGTGGGACTATACCTTCCCCTAGGTGTGGGGGGG